>NC_056734.1:272057847-272085347 GCF_019279795.1 Protopterus annectens
AGCATGAAGCAGCATACAATATGAACAAACTGAAGATCACCTGAGATGCACACACTCAGGGTCATATATAATACACGCAGGATCACAGAGAATACATATTCATCATCACACAGTATGAATAAACTGAAGATCACATGGCGTGTACTCAGTCACAATCCTATAGTGTGTTTTCACCCAGCATCATATAATGTACACTAACTCAGGATCACATTATGAGCACACACTCAGAATCAGTGTGCACACACAATCAGGATCATACAGTGTAAAATGGTGGCTGATAAGTCTCCATGGTTCCATCTGTGTGGCCTTGCAAACTTGATGTTATATTGTCTGTAATAATGATATGAATGGCTAGGGTGAGGTCATAAAATTAAACATTTACAATTCAGCAGATGCCACAAAGTTCTAAATCCACTGTATAAGTGGAAGAAGGCATTAGAGTGAGTTTGCATATAAAAAAGTTAGGACCGCTTCAAAACAAGTACACAAAATGAATGTTAAACGCCCAATAAATCAATGTGACTTTTTAAAAATTTTCCAGTTGATGATATACCTTATTTCTGGTGTATTTGTAATGAAGAAGACACACTGAAAGCTTATATTCTGATATTTAGGCTGATGTGTTTGTTGGCTGTTTTTAGAGATATTGCCTGACAATCCTTTATAAGCTACAGTTTTATTAACTTTGACATTTTGTCTATTTTATTTATTTATTTTATTTTTTACATTTGTTGACCTGGTTAGTTTGATTGTGCAGCAGCCCTTTTTCAGCTGAGGCCCAAGAAGAAAAGCTTCAAAAAGTGCAAGTAACAAAAGTAATCACATGACAGATTTAGAACTAAAATTACAATGATTACAATATGTATGAGATGTATGTTGAAACAACATGCTAGAAAATGGTCATTAAACTGAAACATAATATAGTATGAAGTTTCATACAATAGTAAGCAGAATGCAGAAAATATAGATAAGTTTGTAAAACAGAAAGTAACAAATATATAAACAGGAGATAAGCCCAGGGCAGGAGCCAGCTTCCAAGAGTACAGCTGTGGAAACTGTAGGAACTACTGACTATTAGTAAACTTTATTAGAAGCAGAGGCAGAAAGAGGCAGGAGAAAAGGTTGCTGCAATAGTATTATAGGAGGGGAGGTAGATTAAGTTGGGTCATACCATAAGCATGTCCATGATATACGTAAAGTTTTCTTTAGTGTTGTTTTGAAAGAGTTGGGGTTAGAAAACTGTCTAACACTTAGTGGTAATTTATTCCAAGCATTTGTCACGGAGTAGCTGTAGAGGAGTTTACCAATGTTTTTGTTGGGTGCATAGACTTGCAGAAGATCCTGTTGGGAGCTTCACAGGGCGTGGTTGGGAGTATAGGGCTGGATAAGGGTAGAGAGAGAGAGGGACAGGAGGAGGGTTCATGTAAGATAGAATGAGTTATGCGAAGCTGGGGTAGTAGGATTTGATGATGATATTCCAACCACTGCAGGCTTTTCAAGGCTAGGCAGTGATGAGACCGGTAGGGTTGGTTAGAGGTGAATCTTGCTGTTTTATTTTCATCTATAACTCTAATGTCAGATGTGAGTTTTGTGATTCTAACAGTCTTTTTTAGGATGACCTCTGGTATAAATACGATGGCTTCTAGAATGGTACAAATAATTATTAGCAAAAGTAGGTTTTCTAAATATTTTTGATGAAAATAAGGATTTTTACTGTAAAAACAATAATATAAAAATGTTCTGAGCCATGTTTGACATTAGCTGAATGTAAAAGAAAATGTGTACTTTTGTTCTTGTCTAGTTAAAACTGCTTAAATACTTCTCTACTACATGTACAAATGTACATCATCAGTGCAGGCTCAGCATGCATAAAAATACCCATGCTAGAAGAATTCCATTTTGTACAGACAAGTCCTTTTCCCCTGACTGAGCACCAGATTTGCAAATGATGAGGTCATGGTGTCATCCACCATTAATTACACCTTTCAGTTGTGTGGAACAGTTGTCTTGAAACATAAAATAAATACTCCCTGGGATTTCTGAACAATTGTGTAAGCCTGCATGATGTTTACATGCTGGGGCGATGAGCAGCAGCGGTCATTGCATATGCATGCTACTCATCACGCAAACACAAATATAAGCACCATTCCATGGCCAGCAACAGTGTTTGGTAGCCAGGAATCTGTACTGAGCAGCACGGGCACACACACACTAATCAAACAGTCTTGTCTACAGGCGAACCTGTTAAGGGTCCTTGCACAGACAGCACAAAGAGCTAGATAAGGCAAATAATGCATGCTGCACACAGGCAGGGAAATTGTACTGAATGTATTATGTGCATAAATGAAAGATGTGAATACAGTAATAAGTAAGAGGGGATGTGAAATGGCAAGGACAACTACAATACATGGGCTACCAGGCAGGAAAAGTGTACTTCATAGGTTCATAGGTTGGTACTAGGCTATCAGCCCTAGGGCCTATACAAGCCTAGCCATAACAATTCCCTGGCTATTTCTTCCCACACTATTTACTTCCCTGGACTCCTGTCTAGCAGGGTGACTGACGTGATCCCTGGGGTGAATTTCCTTTCTCCCATCCAATCGTCAAGGTTCCTTTTGAAGAGGGCCAAAGAGGCACTCTGCTTGACATGTATGGGCAGTCTATTCCAGAGTCTGAGGAGTCTCTGGGGCAGGAATCTATCCCTCCAGCATGTTTTGTTTATTGTGATGACAAGGTTTAGATCCCTGGAGCGTGTGGCTCTGAGGGATTGGGATTTCTTTAAGTGTAGGATGTCCAACAGCTCTGGGTTTGACATGGCCTTGTATGTTAAGCAGAGATCGCCTCTGAGTAGACGATATGTGACAGAGTATAGCTGGAGTTTTTTAAGGCGGTCAGCATAGGGCATCTGCTTTAAGCCTGTGATTCTTTTAGTAAGGTATTTCTGCGGCCTTTCCAGTTGTTGCAGATGTCTTGAGAGGTACATACCAAAAGGGACTTTGTATTCTATAATGGGTCTAATGAGGGATGAATACAGTGGGACAATGACCTCCTTTTTTCTGGATGAAAAGCCCTTAGTGATGAGGTGTGCCACATAGAAGGATTTCCTGACTGTTGTGGTGATGTGGTTATTGAAGGTGAGACCACTGTCCACCTGTGTCTCTAAGTCTTTTATCACACTTTCAGTGTTTAGTGTACTGCCACCTATGTGGTAATTCACAGGTACATGTTTTTTCCCAAAGGGGATAACTATACATTTCTTGGCATTGGGCTTGAGTATCCACATCATTTGGGGATTCAATAATGGCTCCCAGTTTGCAGTCATCTGCGAACTTTGTTAGAAAGAGGCCCTTAATTTTGGCCTGTACTTCACAGAAATAGATGCCAAACAAGAGCAGTCCCAGGACTGAACCCTGAGGTACTCCACTTGTCACTTGTCTGGAGCTGGATTTGGAGTCGACTACTTTTACATTGTGGGTTCTGTCAGTAAGCCAGTTGGCAACCCTTTGGGTGATGTACGGATTAATGCCCAGCTTAGTAAGTTTATCTATGATTCCAGAGTGGGAGATGGTGTCAAAGGCTTTGGCAAGGTCTAGATAAGCTGTGTGGACCACCTTACCCTTGTCCATGGCTCTGGAGACTAATTCAATGAAGTCAGTCAGGTTCAGGAGACAAGATCAGCCCTTCACGAACCTAAACTGGGTGGGGTCCAGTGTTTGAAGGTTGCCAATGTCTTTGTTTATAAGTTCCATGATAATACGCTCCATGGCCTTGCAGATAAGGCTCATCAGACTGACGGGACGGTAGTTTCCAGGATCCAAGGTGGATCCCCCCTTGTGGAGTGGGATAACTGTAGCTCTGTGCCACTCAGTGGGCACGAAACCTGAGGTGAGGCTATGATTAAACATGACACTTAGGTGAGGTGCCAGTTCATATTTTAGGTCATGTAGTACACAGCCCAGGATGTCATCTGGTCCCATGGATGCTGTATTCTTAGCTTTGGAGAGTGCATTTTTTACCTGTGTGGCCATTATTACCGGAATTTGGCAATCTTCCGGTATTGAGATGGGCCGTTTAGGGGGTGAGAGGGGAGTGAAGTTGGCACTGAATTGATATGCCAGCTTATTGGCAATATCCTTGGGATCAGTATATTTAATGCCATTCTGTTTTAGCTCAGAGCAGATCTGAGCATTGCCATTTAGATTCTTAACATAATTATAGAATGCCTTGTGGTTGCCTTTGGAATCTTTGGCAATTTTATTTTCGTAACTAGCTTTGGAGGATTTTATGAGGGATCTCAGTTTCTTACTGAGGCTGGTAAGGGAGATTTTTGCATCCTGGGATTTTCCTCTTTTCTGCAACAGTTTCTTCCTTTTGTTGTAAAGTTTGTTTATGGCAGGGGACCACCAGATTGACTTCCTTTTTTTGGAGGAGAGCATCTTGGTTCTATTTGGGATGGCACGATTCTTGCATGAGTGGATGTGCTCGTACAGTGCCTTAGTGTAGGATTCAGCAGTCGAACTTTTAGTTCCCATCTACATGGGTGTCATGAAGTTTGTCACTTCTGACTCGAGTAGCATGAAGTGGGCTTTGGAGAAGTTTTTTATGGAGGTTTCCTTACTGGGGGGTGGGGGTGGGATGTGGATGTTAAGGGTGATTAGCTTATGGTCAGACCATACTAACGAGGGGGTGACCATAGGTGTGGAGCATCGATTTCCCATGTTGGTAATGACCAGGTCTAGGATATTGGAGCTCCTGGTGGGACTATAGATTAATTGATCCAGGGCACTGGAATTTATGAATTCCGAGAACCATTGGGCAAAGGTGTTGGTACATGAGTAGTTTTCCCAGTTAATGGCAGGGTAGTTAAAATCACCCAGTATTAGGGTGTTTGGTTCTATCTTAATATTTTCCAGTATGTTTAGAAAGATGTAGTGAGAATTTTGTGGCATGGTGGGGGATCTGTAGCAAGCTACAATTTGGATTGCAGTCTTACCTAGTGTTAGTTGCACCTGGAGAATTTCAGACGCATTGTGTTAGGCAACTAGCCTGGTGGTGTGAATATCCTTGGTGAATATGGACACTCCTCCACCTTTAGTGTTTCGGTCCTGGTTTGGTGGCTGAAAAGTGTGGTAAGAGTTGTAGCCTGGTATTGCAGGGGTGCTTTCTTGAGCCTTGAACCAGGTCTCAGTTACTGCACAGATATTGATGTTCTCCATTTTTAGGAGTGCCTCGAGAGAGTGCATTTTGAGGTTTAGACTTCTAGCATTGAGTAGCATTTCCTTCAGATTTTGCATGCTTGTACCTGTTACGGTGGTGGTTTTGTCCTTTGAACTTTGCCTAAAAAAGGCACTATAGGGGTGGCAAGAGCCTTAGCCAGTAACCTGAATCCCAGGAGTGACAGGTGCAGACCATCTCTGGCAAAGCATTGTGGTCTGTTGATCATGTCATCCCATGCAGACAGATACAGGATCCCCTTTGAATGACACCAGAAGCTTAGCCAGTTGTTGAAGTCAATCATTTTGCCCTTATATTGTGGTATCATTCTGGGCGAAGGCAGGATGCTACTCAGGGCTAGGGTCATACCTGCCTGGGCCACATGATCCGAGAGCTCTTCCATGTCTCTTTTCATGTAGTCCAGGGAGGTACGTCTCAAGTCATTCACTCCAACATGGACAATGACAGAGTCATATTTGTACTTGTTATGGAGTGACTTGAGTGCATGCGTTATGTGGCGGATCCTGGCACCCGACATGCAGCTGACTGTAATTATCTCCTTGTTCAACCTGGTGAGTGGGACATCAGTGTGCCGGACTATAGAGTCACCTATGACTAAAGTGTTAGGTACGTTGTCTTGCCTTAGGGGCTGTTGCTGGGTGGCACACTGGTGTTGTGAGCTATGTGACACTTTGGTTGTGATTGGTGTTTGTTTGCTTTTCAGCTTCAGAGGTCCTTGTTCTTGGACAGGTTACAGTTAAGGGCCTCAGCATATGTGGATTTAGTGTTGCTATATGTGGGTGTTGGTGGTGTGGGTTTAGAAGGGCTATGTGTTGCTTGAGGTGTAGTGTAGGTATTAACCTTCTCCTCTTGACTGTCTAGCACAATCTTGGGTGGAGATAGGTTTGCTTCCAGTTTGGCTATGTAAGTGCATCTCTCACATGTTGTAGTGTTGGATGGTAGGAGGAGAGGGTTGTCTGTGCACATGAGGCAATTGTTGTATTGCCCCAGTATGCCCAGATTCACCAGGTGGACAGGAGAAATCACCAGAAGCTGACCCTTGGACATGCCTGGTTTGCTGCCTTTTTTTTTTTTTGTAAAGTACAGGAGCTGTTTTCCCTTACCTTAGCAAGGTACTTTGCAATTATAGGCTGTTTAGTGCCTACAATTAATTTCTCCTTATTAACAAGGAGAGTTGAGTGCTTATATCAGTTTAAGGCTTCCTAGTGCTTTCCAGCAGGTATTAGAGCAAGTGCTATTCACAGGGATAATTAAAGGTAAGATGAAAAAATGCACACTGCAGTGTGCACTAGAGAAGTTAGATGTGAAAGTAGGTAACTTAAGTTTTACCTGTTTAAAAAGTTAAGGTTTAGTGGAGAGTTACTATTTTTAAAACAGCAAGATGGATTGAAAGGGGTGGTCACTTTTGTATTGTGGTACTATGGAATACAGTAAGATGGCCAATAAATTTAAATAGTTGAGGGGGAGTGATTTCAAAAATGATAATTTTGTGATAACTCACACAAGCCAGTCAAAGCAGAGAGGAAATGAGATATATTGTCAAATTAACATAAGAGGCAGGCAACTAGAAAGACAGTGGTAAGAGACAGAGCTGTGGTCTCTTTTGAAGTTTTAATATGCAGTTAAAGCAGAATGCAAGTAAAACACAAGGTAAAGAAAACAAACCACAGTATTCAAAATATAAAAAGGGAATAAAGTAATACAAAATACGACAAATAAAAGCAAACTAACCTTTACTTCACAGCAAAGTGTAGCAGAGTCTGGATGAGCCTTTCTGGTAAAGCCAAAGGGTACTGAAGATAATGTGTACAGAAATCAAAGAGATTTTTAAAGAAATAAGTAGGAGGGGAGGGTAAATGTTCAAATTTTAGTATGATAATTGATGTGGTGCTGACGTCACAAAGACAATTTTGTAATATTAAAATTTTGTAGTACATATGTATTTTCCAGTATTATAGTACAAACACCACAGCAAGCAGTAAAAGCTCTGATAGACAATTTTGAAATTAATAAAATCACAGATGGTATTAGTCAGGCAGTCTTTGCAAAATGGATGGCACTTTTTGGAATGAAAACTGTCACTATACAGACAGGGGACAAATACTATTTGTCAAACTACATGGGATATGAAGGAAAACAGCATAACTGTTTAGAAAAAATAATGTCATCTGATGTGCAATTTTTAGCATCTGATTTTGATCACTTTAAGCCATCCATCTTTGTGGATGGAGCGCGACTGTGGGACCAAGGCCGATACTGGACAGGATTTGCCATAGTTCAAGTGAATCCACAGCTGGGTTCTCACAAACAAATCAAGATACCAGGGCATATGTCAGTTCAAAGAGCTAAACTGGAGGCAGTACTGTATGTGCTAAAGTATTACAATCCTGTAACATTTTTTTCAGATAGGGCTTATGTAATAAATTCTTTAAGACTGCATATGGAAACCTGGGTAAGGCGAGGATTTGTGGATAGTGCAGTTAAACCATTACGGCATGCTGAAGTATTAAAAGACATATATAAAGTTATAACAATCTCAAATCAACAGGGACAGTACAGCATCTTAAAAATAAAAGCACATCAAAAGCCATCCAGTGAAACTTACAGGTTAAATGCATTAGTTGATACATTGGCAAAATAAGCAGCACAAAATTGAAAGGAACATCCAGAATATGAATATGCCAGTGTAGAAGTTAGTGCCTTAAAAGAGTTAGATGGAGAGTCACTAGAGGAAGACCTTGTAAATATGCAAACACACCAGGGCTTGAAAGAAGAAACTGATCAGTGAAGGCTAGCGGGTATACAACCAAAAGAGTACTCTGCATACACTATCTTCAAGGGGTTACAGTTGCCATATGTATCATTTCAGTTGGCACGCCAGTTAGTCAAGTTAAATCACCAAATAGTGGAACATGTAGGAGCTGATAAGCTATGGGCAGTTGTAAAACAAATGTATTGGAACCCAAATTTAAAAAAGGTCTGCAAGCTAATTGTAGAAGAATGTTTAATCTGTCTGCAGGAAAATGCTAAAAGCAAAAGGCCTGTTACATTGGGTGCAACCAGCAGATGGGCCATGGTACGCAATTCAAATAGATTATGCAGGACCTTTGCCAACAACAAAGGGAGGTTACAGATACCTACTGGTAGTAGTGGATGTTTCCTCAAAATGGGTAGAAGCAATTCCTACATAAACAATAACACCAAAACCATCCGCAGAAGCTTTATGGAAAAATATATTTTGCCATTGGGGGGGGGTGACCACGGGTCATAAAATCAGACAATGGCCCACAGTTTGTTAGTGATCGCATTAAACAAATATGTAATTTGTTAGGCATACAGCAAAGGTTTTATGTACCATACCATCCACAATCTAATGGCATTGTAAAACATATGAATCGGACGTTAAAAGAATGTCTAAAAAAGGCATGCTTGGAAAAGGGCAATACATGGGTACATCATCTGCCTGGTATTTTAACGGGTATTTGAGCAACACCAAACAGCAAAACAGGTATTTCCCCATATGAGATAATGACAGGCAGCAAAATGCCCATAAAAAATACCATTTGATCCCGAGGCCCATGTTAGAAATCAGCAAACATCAGGAATGGCTAAAACAACTTACTAGCATATGTAACTATAATGCAAGGGAGCAGGCGTTCCATCTATGGAAGAAGGTGCCAGTATTACCAGCTGAAGAAAACCTTCCCTATGGAACAAAAGTATTGGTAAAAATGTTCCAAATGGAAGGACCATGGGCTAGCAATTGGCAAAGCCCTTTTGAAGTAGTGGAACAAATTGGACTATTAGTGTACAAAATCAAAGGAAAAAAGAAAACAGAACAATGTTGGTACATAGAGATCAACTAAGAATGATCAAAAATAGTGAGCAATGTAAATCTGATTAAGTGTATTCTCTTGTAGGTTTCCAACAGAGAAAACCATAATGAAATTGACAGAGTTTAAAGTGCATCCTTTTGGAAATCCAGTTTTGGATGACCAAAGGCAAAAATCAATTGACAATGGAAACTTTATTTAAAGGATGTTTTTTTAAAACAATAACTGCCATACTAATTATCATTGTATTGCTTAGCATTAAATTATATTTACAACCTGTTAATGAAACCATAAAATTACATAAAAAGAAAGTAAAGAAATGTGTAAAAATAAACAAGACTGGTCTCCACCTTTTAATACCTTTTTGGCAAGACAATGTTGGTATGCAAAAAGAACGAATGTTTCTAATTGTTGGGTATGTAGTTTAATACCAAAATAACAGGGTCATGCCTCTAATACCTATTCCACTAAATTCTCTTAGTAGTTGGAGGGTATTAATAAATGAGACAGGAGACCAAGTCATAAATATACAGTTATGTAAAGCAAGAGTACAGCTATCTGCTATAGTGCAGGGAATCACATGTTTTCAACAAAATGGAACTGTTCCAGTGGGTAATAGTGATTGTATTCAAACAATTGAAATGATAAACTTTCACAACCACATACCAGTATGAGGAGTATTTTTTTATGGTTTTCCTATTCTAATACCAGCTAAGGGTCAGTTAATATTAAGTAACACAGTGGTATTTTATTTTTCACAAAACGATAAAAACGAGTATAAAACCAATATTACATGTTGGTGAAGGAAAAATTACAGTTGTACATGATAAAACTCCTAATATGGGGCAAGTAAATGGCAGTCTGCTAAATAGCAGTGTTGCTCTGTCAGATGGGTTATATTACATCTGTGGTAAACATGCTTATAAATGCTTATAAATGGTTACCAAAGGGATGGGATGGCACCTGTTATATAGGGCTTGTGGTACCAGCAATGCATCATGTAAAAGAGTTCCCAAAAGGAAGCATTAGAAATGCAAAAAAGAAAAGGGATATATTACCTGTGATTTAAAGTCCAGAAAATCCAGTAGACACTCTAGCTACATCACATATCTATCACCAAAATCTTGATTATATAAAATTAAAATATATGGATTTAGAAGATGATGTAATTTCTGGACCAAATATTTTCCCTTGGTATGGGCTGCAAAAGCCATTTGGGAGCTGAGGAAACTATCCAAACTAGTTGAGGTATTGGCAAATGCCACTTTCAATGCAGTCCTTGAAATTACTGTCGAAATAACAGCTATCCGAACTATGGTTTTAGAAAATCGAATGGCATTAGATTACATAACAGTGTAAGAAACTTCTCTGTGTGGAAGATTTTCAGTCCATATATTTCTAGTTAATCACTGTATATTAATCAGATCAGACAATAGTAGTAGAAGTAGCGAACGTAAACTCGTGAAGTCAAAAAGTAATAATAGAAAATATATAATTCTACAGTATTACTAAGTATTCGAAAGTAATCCAAGCAAGGCAGGCAGTCTGTGTCCAGTCAAAAATCCTTTATTAAGTACACAGACAAGCGATCCAAGTAAAACAAAAATGGAATAATAATTTCCTCACAAGCTTTCTAAATATATATATACTTTTTATCAGGCATGGGAGTGGTTTACTGTGCTGTAAAACAAAGTGTTATTGGTACACATGTTAAATTCACATCCCTTCCCCCATCAGTGTGACATTCGAGCTGGTCCTGCCCTACCTAGTAGCTGTCATAATAATATATAGCCCTAATGTACTTTAATGGTACATCTTATTTAACCAAATTATTAAGTCTGTGATTTTATACAAGGCAATATACTACATGGCTGGAAATATATCAACCTTAGTTCATTTTGCCATCAAAAATTATATATAAATATATACATATACATTTTGCATGTAAAAATCAGTTTCTATTTTCATAACCTATTGTTAACAAAGATTGCTTTCGTCCTTCTAGACTTCTTCAGGTCTGTGTACAAGAACCCTAAAAACCTATATAATTGTATAATTAGTTAGTATTGTTATTACCATCATTTTGAATAAAGTGGAAAAAAGAGAACCAGAAAAAAGTAAAAAAATATATGTATGATGATGGAAACAAAATATATACTTAAATGTCAAATGATTTAAAATGGTATCTAAAACCAATTTGTAGAAAAAAAAAATAAAATAAAATACACTTAGTCATGTAAACAATGTGGCAATTTGTTTAGTCCAGAGGATCTGGAACTTAAAACCTGTGTCTCTTTTATGAAGAGAAAGGTGTTTGGCTAGTGCATTATTTTTATCAACCAAGTATAATGTAGTGAAATCCCAAGGCTATAGATTAGCTCGAATCACCACAGAGATTGAACCATTTTTGAGAAACCTGAACAACTTAGAGAATGAATTTCTAGTGAGAGGCTATGAAAGTCAGATGTTAAAAAACATCCTGGAACCCATTACAGAAATGAAAAGGACTGCCTCCCCAGTAGAAAAATGTTAAATAATCCCACAGAGAATAACAAATGCAAAATAGCTGCATCCTGACATACACTTTGGATTATCACAGTATCAAAAATATTATTGAAGAAAACTGTGACATTATTGAAGAAAACTGTGACATTGTCACAGGAAACCCTTTTCTGATTAACATCTTAGGTGAAGCCCCATCATTTGTTTATAAGAAGGCCAGGAATATTAGAAGTTTTGTTGAATTTAAACCTAGACCATGTGAGAAAAGCAAAAAAAAGATAAAAAACTAATTGTACATTTGTATATTTTATAGCAAGGTGATAGCTTTTATTGCCCTTATTTAAAAGAAGATCATTAAAACCAGTGGGGGGGGTGACTGTAACACTAAAAGTAATTTACAGGGCACAGTGCAATGAATGTGATGCATTCTATGTGGGCAAGACTGTAAATAAACTCAAGCAAAGGATTTCATGTCATCTGTCAGAAATCTGCTCTGGATGTAAAAATAATGCACTAGCCAAACACCTTTCTCTTCATAAAAGAGACACAGGTTTTAAGTTCCAGATCCTGGATCGCATAGACATGGGTGATCTTGAAGGAGACATCCCGAATATTCTAAAGAAACAGGAACTCATGTGGCAATTAAAGCTGAACTCTTTTAGAAAGCCTGGACTAAACTACTACTGTTCAATTAAAAGTGCACTGGAACTTAGAAAATTGTCACATTGTTTACATGACTAAGTGTATTTTATTTTATTTTTTTCTACAAATTGGTTTTAAATACCATTTTAAATCATTTGACATTTAAGTGTATATTTTGTTTCCATCATCATACATATATTTTTTTACTTTTTTCTGGTTCTCTTTTTTCAACTTTATTCAAAATGATGGTAATAACAATACTAACTAATTATACAATTATATAGGTTTTTAGAGTTCTTGTACACAGACCTGAAGAAGTCTAGAAGGACGAAAACGATCTTTGTTAACAATAGGTTATGAAAATAGAAACTGATTTTTACATGCAAAATGTATATGTATATATTTATATATAATTTTTGATCGCAAAATGAACTAAGGCTGATATATTTCCAGCCATGTAGTATATTGCCTTGTATAAAATCACAGACTTAATAATTTGGTTAAATAAGATGTACCATTAAAGTACATTAGGGCTATACATTATTATGACAGCTACTAGGTAGGGCAGGACCAGCTCGAATGTCACACTGATGGGGGAAGGGATGTGAATTTAACATGTGCACCAATAACACTTTGTTTTACAGCACAGTAAACCACTCCCATGCCTGATAAAAAGTATATATATATTTAGAAAGCTTGTGAGGAAATTATTACTCCATTTTTGTTTTACTTGGATCGCTTGTCAGATCTCCGTTGCTTTTTAAAAACTGTTTTGCTATGTTAAATAAGTTTAAAATAGCGAGACAGCTTTAAAAAAAGCAATGGAGAATATCCGTTGCTTTTTTAAAGCTGTCTCCCTATGTTAAACCCATTTAACATAGCGAGACAGTTTTGAAAAAAGCAACGGAGAAAGCAAGATCACCGTTGCTTTTTAAAAACTGTTTTGCTATGTTAAATGAGTTTAACATAGTGAGACAGCTTTAAAAAAAGCAACAGAGCATATCCATTGCTTTTTTAAAGCTGTCTGGCTATGTTAAACCCATTTAACATAGCGAGATAATTTTGAAAAAAGCAACGGAGAAAGCAAGCTCTCCGTTGCTTTTTAAAAACTGTTTCGCTATGTTAAATGAGTTTAACATAGTGAGACAGCTTTAAAAAAAGCAACAGAGCATATCCATTGCTTTTTTAAAGCTGTCTGGCTATGTTAAACTCGTTTAACATAGCAAGACAGTGTGAAGCAACAGAGATCTTGCGTTCTCTGTTGCTGTAAAAAAAAAGAGTTATAGTAATGGAAAAAGTCCGGGCGACCTGACCTTTTTCCATTACTATAACTCTGATTTACAACGTGCACGCTGACCAATCAGTGTGCATGTTTTTGAATATTTAATGGGGGGGTCATTGTATAATAGTCAAGTTACTATTGTTAATTGTCATAATGAAAAAGTATTACCAAATAATGCTGAATGTGTCTCCCTGGTTTAAAATAAAATGGGGGGAACTGTTAGAGTGCATTAAGGTTGAAAGTAATTCTGCTACAAATATGCAAAATCAATAAGGTATAAAATAAAGCTTGCTCAAATGTAGAAATAGAGTTTAGCAATATGTACTTAGCATCCATACTAAATGACTGTGCCTTGAAAAATAAGGACTCTGCTTAATGGACATATTTCCTTACAGACTCAGCAAATATGTAAAAAAACAATTCTGTATGCATTTCACACTGTCAGCAAGGAAGATGACCTGCTTCCTTAAAGAATGGGCATGCTTTTAACATAAAAACAATCTGTACATGGTTTTGTCATATGTTTCCTTAAAGCATGTTTTCTTACACCGTCAAGCAAGGAAGTTTGAATGGACATGCTTTTATCAAGTCAGCATTTGTACGTGCTTACCACAAGATGCTTCCTTAAATACAATATCGGCATTGTTTCTCTACCAAATGGAAAACAATTATATGACATGCTTTCCTGCAAACATCAGCAAACAGATGTCAAAGTCAAAAATAGAATACCAAGAAGAAAAACAGGATCTAAAAACACTATAAAAAGACTGTAACAAATGAAATTGTTAGAGGTATTTAGGTAGGAACACACTTGTTCCGAGGTAATGTACAGGATAATTATCTTCTATGCTGATCAAGAAGTAAAGTGGTACAGTGTAACTAAAGCTACAACAGTAGTCCATGTGGTTTGTTATAAGAATAAGTTATTTATTAGTTACTGCTCTTAAAGTAACAGAGTGTTGTGCTTCAAAATATATTCTTTCATCAATGTACATTCTACAAGTTTCTTTGTGCAACAGACTGTGAATGCAGCTATTGCTAGACTCTGATTTCAGCAGAACCCAGCCAACAAGACTTACCCCCGAATTCAGCAAGCCCTGCATGGTGTGCATGATTAGTGTAAGAGGTAATGTTGGCAATATGGTATCTGAGCAATTCATGTACGTGCTCGTTTGACATGCATGAACGCTCTTGCACTAGTCCTACGTTCTCAGCCCCTGTATGCAAATTACCCCATTTGCAGGTGAAAACCATACAAATGAGGTAAATCTACTATCCAGGAAGCTGGAATCAGGCCGTGTAGGACTAGCATAATCTGCAGAAATGTACTCGGTTAGTAACTGAGTACATTTCTGCAAAATCCAAAATGGAAACATGACAGCTCCAAATAAAGGCTGCATATCACTAAGGAAGCATGCCAATGGCCAAGTATAAGGCCATTGGCATTGCAAACAATGCAAAAAGTAAAATAAGCAACTTTTATTTTATTTTCGCTGATCTCAGCTGTATAAGCATAGGGCAGTGGTGTGCAAATTGGGATCAATGGGAAAATAAGAAAATAAACCTAAAACAAGCATTCTAACTAAAATCAGTATTCTACCATACAAGTCAATAGCAGGCAAAAGACAACCTGGCCAGTAAATAGTGGTTGCTAAGGGGAAGAGTCTCAGTGTGACACATGTAACTAGGCATGAGCAGGCAGTCATGTGCAAATGAGGGGAAGGATAGTGAATCCCAGTTTTCCCCAGCATGTGAGGCAGGTCCCAACAGTGTAAGAGTATGCTTAGCTGAGTGCAAGACTAGGAGGTAGGTGATATTATGGGTGGGTGTGTCAGGCATACTGTAAGCAGATTGGAGACCTGTGGCTTGGGTTTGCTCCTAGCTTAGCACAGCTAAGCTAGGGGGTGTGTCTAAACCTGCCTAGCACTCTTTACAAAGTGTAAGCAGGTGTGCGTGCCATGCACCAGGCTTTACAGGAAAAAAATGAAGTTAAACCAAGAAATAGCAGCAATGTGCACATTTGAGCACTCAGTTTGTGCGGCACACACACGGGCTCAAACAGGGAGGCAATGGGAAGGGAAAACAGCAGTATGAAGGTAATCAAGGAGAAGTAGCTTAGCTGGCAGGTGAAATGTATCAGAATCAGCCAATTACACAGGCAGCAGCCCAGCCCAGAACATTACTATAAACTAAGCAAACACCTTACCCACTGTATTTTCCCATATTATACACCACCAGTGTATACAAGCAGGGAAATTTTAACAAACCTACAAAATGAGAAGGGCTGCAGCAGACAACATAGAACAACATGTGCAAGAGGCTGTGGTGGTGAGGATGTGCATGCTGCCAAACAACCCACAGTGAGGAGACAGAGAAGAGTGTACACACCCAGGGTAACCTACCAGAGAATACATGAGCTGGAGATAGTGGAGCACTATAGGGTAGACAGACATCCTACAGCAAATAGTTGAGCTGTGCCAGCCACACCTGACACACCAAACTGACCAAGGGGAACCCATCCCATGGATACCAAGGTATGTGTAGGCCTAGGTATACTAGCCACAGGTACATCCCAAAGCAAAACTGGAGATATCATGAGAATCTCACAGGAATCAGCATCCGGAGTATTCCACCAGTTCCTGGATGCCATGTCAGCACATGCCAGTGAGCATGTATATTTCCTCAACACCCATGAGGTGTTGACCAGCAGTATGCATCTCTTCCACCAAATAGCAGAATACCTTGGGGAGTGGGTGCTATAGACTGCATGCACATACACATCAAAGCACCAAACAGTGAGCAGGGTAGGGCCTACATCAACCACAGGGGCATCCCCTACATCAACTGCCAGGTCATATGTGATGCCCAGAGCATTATAATGAATGTGTGTGCTGGCTGCGCTGGAAGCTATGACGATTCCCACATATGGCATCTGACACAGCTGTACCAGAGATTTGCCAATGGGGCATCCCCTACGGTCACCTACTGGGGGATGCTGGGTACACACTGGAGCCATGGCTGATGACACCCATCAGAAATGCACACACACCTGAACAAGAATGCCATAATAAGGCACACGCACAGGCCAGACATATAATAGAGCATGTGTTTGGGATGCTCAGGTCACAGGTCCGGTGTCTGGACCCATCCGATAGAGCATTGCAGTATTCATCAGCTACATGTACCCAAATTGTTATGGTATGTGCTATGCTACACAATATGATCCTGCTGAAACAGCTGCAGGAGGAACAGTATGGGGCAGGGCCACAAGCCCCCCACCAATGCCAAGTCCTGCACAGGCACAGAGTGACCTGGAGGAGGAAGAACCTGAGCCTGCCCCAGTAGGCAGAAGGAGGCATACCCAGCATTCCCTGGCCTTGGCAAAGAGGCAATGCATAGCACATGCATTGACACAGTAGGGACCTAGGGAATGACACCTTTGTCTGGCTCACACATACAGTAAAAGGGATGCCAAACATGGCACTACCTGTACTCAACCATGTATAGGGAGTGTACTAATTGCATCCAACATAGGCAGCCCTTCAGCATCATCTGCAAGTCTGGCACATCCACAAGGTAAGTGAATCAACCTACCAATTGCCAAATGGAGTAGAATGTGTTGTCACCTGTAGCTATGGTATGGATGTGAGCATGCAAGGGAATTGAGTGGCTGAATGTTATGGCAGCAGACAGTAGACACCCATAGAGGCACCCTGACATGTGTAACACATACTGGAGTTTCCATAGTAGCCAGTAGTACACAGGGTGACAAAACCCACTGCAGGAAATGTGCTGAGTGACATGTGCGTCCATATGACCCACACATGCCAGTCAGGACAGTTCACATACCCAACAACAGTCGCAGCCAGCAGGATAGGTGTAGACAAACCCAAACAGAGCCTGTGCCATGGCTCCAGAATGATGGCTATGGTTAACTGCACCACCAGGCCTACATAGACAGACCACAGCAAGGCAGGCAGTGGGATGTTAGTTCTGAAGGGTAGGAAGTCAGACAGTGATATGTAGGGCAACCAAAGCCACAATCTGTAGTACACTGGTGTGCCTCTAGTCAGCATGATAGTTAGCAAGACAGAATGAAATGGAGTACATGGCATACCAGTGCAGTCATAGCAAATGTGTACAAGTGTCACTTGTGCCCCCCCCATCCTACATAGTAACATAATAACAGTCAGGTGTGCCATCCCCCACTCCTGTGTATAAATGTAGAAACAGTCAGGTGTGCCCCCCCTGCTGTGCAGAAATGTAGTAACAGTCAAAGCCAACTGATCACTGGATACCCTGCAGAACACAGCATGCTACCTGTCGGTGTACAACACAAAGGTCAGAACTGCAGCACAAACTACCTGGACACGATCCAAACATCCACTACAGATGGCCATACTGGGCATGCTCACACACACAGAGATATGAAGGCAATGTCAGTCAACAACATACTGAAAGGTCATACTGGGCATGCTCACACACTTAAACACATGAAAGCCATGACTGCAAACACCAGTGGACCAGACATATCTGGAAGTTGCAGATGTTAGTGCAGACACTCGGCAGTATGCACCACACATGCCTTGCACACACTGTAGATAGGAATACAGACATATATGTCAGGGTGATACACTATAATAAGCCAAAGGTAGACATACATACATGTGTGGAAGAGGGTGACTGTGACAAGGAGCCATCCAGGCCTTTCACACCCAGCACAAAGCCAAAGGGCCCCAAACACATGAGGTGCATGTGTCACTCACTGTAGATACTAGCCACCAGTATCTGTCGACATTACAGACTATGTGGTGCATGTGCCAGCTGTGCAATATGACTGTACAAGGAAGTAGTCATCTAGCAGCTGTATACACGTATCTGTGACATATGACCCCGTGTGTGCCCGCATGTGGCGTGTCAACCTGTACATGAATGGGTTATGGCCTATGCACACACCTTCTTCCCCATAGCCCTACTATGACAAGCCTGCTGAGGCAATCCAATGTGAAATACATCTTTGGGAGAGTTGTAGCCCAGTAATCTCTGTGGCGTGTCCCATAACTGTGTACTGCTGTAGTGTGATAAACTAGTTAGGTAGGAGGTCTAACCCCAGACTTGGCAACTATGTGTGTGAGTGTGTGTGTGTGTGTGTGTTTGTGTGCATGTCTGTCTGTCTCTGACTGTGTAGAGAGCAATGCTTTGTAGGGTACTCACACTCCTTACAATTCATATACTCAACTTTGGCAAGGCTGCTGATGTCACCCATCTAGAAATACACCTCTGTGAAGGTCGTAGCCCACTAATCTCCATAGTGCATCTTGTAACTGCATACTGCTGTAATGTGATAAAGTAGTTAGGTAGGTGTTCTAACCCCAGACTTGGCAACTGTGAGTCTGTGTGTGTTTGTGCATGTGTTTGTCTGTCTCTGACTATGTAGAGAGCAATGCTTTTTAGGGTACTCACACTCCTTACAATTCATATACTAAACTTTGGCAAGGCTGCTGATGTCACCCACCTAGAAATACACCTCTGTGAAGGTCGTAGCCCAGTCATCTCCATAACGCGTCCTGTAACTGTGTACTGCTCTAGTGTGATAAAGTAGTTAGGTAGGTGTTCTAACCCCAGACTTGGCAACTGTCAGTTTGTGTGAGTGTTTGTCTGTCTCTGACTGTGTAGAGAGCAATGCTTTTTAGGGTACTCACACTCCTTACAATTCATATACTCAACTTTGGCAAGGCTGCTGATGTCACCCACCTAGAAATACACCTCTGTGAAGGTTGTAGCCCAGTCATCTCCGTAGCGCATCCTGTAACTGCGTACTGCTGGGTTGTGATTTAGAGCTGTGGTAGGGTTCCATCCCCACCCATAACAGTTCTGGAGCTTTTGTGTGTGTTTCAGTGTCTGTATATGGAACAATGCATTATAGGCTAGTCACACTCAGTACATTTCAAATGGCCTACTTTGGCAATCCTGCTGATGTCATTCATTGTGAAATACACTTTTGGGGAAGGAGCTCTCTAGTAATCCCCATGGTGCATCCCATAACATTTCTATACTGTAGTGTAATATAGACCTCTGTCAGAGGTTCTATACCTACACATGTCAGTTGTGGATGTGCTGTGTGTGTCTCACAGTCTGTGTAGGGAGCAATGCATTTTAGGCTAGTCACTCGCAGTACATTTCAAATGGCCTGCTTTGGCAATCTTGCTGATGTCATTCATTGTGAAATACAACTTTGGGGAAGGAGTACTTCAGTAATGTGTGTGGCTCATACTATAACTGTGTAGTGCTATAATGTAATAAACTAGTTAGGTAGGGATTCTACTCCCAGACATGACAGGTGTGTGTGTGTGTGTGTGTGTGTGTGTGTGTGTGTGTGTGTGTGTGTGTGTGTGTGTGTGTGTGTGTGTAACGCGTATCCTGTGTAAAGGTGGTTGTGTGCTTGTGACACCTGTGGCCAATGCGGAGTGGGTTTTGCATATTTCTTATATGGTGGCCTGCTATATATCACTATGTCCACAGTACAGGGCTAACAGATGTGAAATAGCTGAGAGCCTAGGGTGCAAAGTCATACTCATACATGTGACATCAAGGCCAGGCAATCAGAGTTAGCAACCCCAGTATTACCCAGAGCACACTTTCAGCCCATGTCTCACATATACACACATGCCTAGGCAACAGCCAATATGTAGGTAGTACACTGCATATTGGCCACTGATAGTAACTATGGAGTGATAGCAGTGGGCTATCGAGAGCATGTCACCCTGTCCACCTGTCCAATATGCACATACATGCAGACAGTGCACCTCCCCAATATTCCCCAATGGACACCTGCACCACCTGTGGTGCCATCACATGTGACCCACAATGGACATACTATGCCTGACAACATGCCCTGTATGGACAGATGCCACTGACACCAGGGAATGATGTTAGCATGCTATCAATATAGGTGCAGAGTAAACCTGCTCTGCATTACCGGTTCCCACCACAGGTGGGCAAGACAGGCACATATGATGATAATCTGTGTTCACAACGTGGCCCAGACACCCCAGGTACAGTTCCACATGTCACTGTTCATGCATGTGGGAGGTGTGCACATGCCAGACACTGTCCATGTTATGGACTAAGGAACACATATATGGCAAGCGATGCACAGCATTGGCCACACACAAAAGTCATCCAGGTGACTGGATGGGGGATACAATAACCACCTGTGTGGGCAAATGCGGAAACTACAGCCCTGAGACACAATGCAGACCATTGTCATGTGGCCTGATGCCAACGTATACCCATCACCTACCCTTGTATAGCCTGCTGCCACAGTCAACCACCACACACCCGTGCAGACATGCATGCATGTATGTCAGTACTGGAACCCTGTGTGTTTGTCTATGTGTTGTATGGTGCATATGTTCACATCCACACTCACTACAACCCCATGGGCATACTGAAGCATGCTGTCTGATGTCAGACACCTCCTCATACCCTTTGCCCATACAACCTCCGTATGACCCATGTGGTGCATGTGATACCTACACAGTGATGTGTTGTGGCAATCCCACTACTGATGAGTTGTACTCCTGGCCCTGTTACGTGTGTCAATGTGTGTGTGTCCCTGTGAGAGTGTGGCTGTGTTGATGCTGGCACCTATTCATGCGGACAGGCACATGTACGTCACCTACCATATAGCCACCGTATCCCTGCTGAAGATGTCACTCACCATCACATATATGTTCTGAGGGCTCCACAACAGCTAACCCATGTGGTGCATTTAATAACTACGTCAAACTGTGATAGTACTACATAGTTGTCAGGGGTTTGATACCCTGTGCTGGTAGGTGTGTAACACAAACAAGCTGCAGTTTTACTCCCCCACCCCTCCCTGACATGTCTTTGCCTCTGTCTGCCTCTTCCACTCCCTCTCTGGTGGACATGGAGACCTACACCTGCTTTGCTTAGGCAGCAGCATGTGTATTTTAAGTGATGCTTATGATCAGCTGATGGCCTCTGCATGAATTTCAGCCCTCCCCTAGCTGATTGCATGTGGAACAGCTGTGGTAACATGCCCATAGCTAATTGCATGAAAACACACTCCAATATCTAGGAACATCATGTTGGTGTTTGACCCTTGTCATTCCCTGTGAGCAGGAACTAGATCTGTTGGCTGGCAAACAGCATCTAAGATGGACTGGGAATTTACCTCTAGCAACATACATTGTGGAAACAGGACAACACACAGGAGGAGGATGTGCCTGAGCTGACTACAGACTGTAAGTGCTGCTATACTGCATGTGAAGTACTGTTGGTTTAACAGTGTGTGTGTGGATATGACTTTCCTACATGTCTCCATACCTGCCACGTCAGTTTCATGTTTATATGGAATACCCATCTGCAGGGTCATCTGCAGACAGGGCAGTGTGTTGTGCCTTTGGTTTCATGTGTTACCAGTGGAGCATCTATCTGTGGACTGCAGACAGTAGTGTGAGGATTGCAGTCTGTAGATGGTGAAAGCCGTGACAGTTACTGGCTTCTTATCCCCCATAAGACATATGTTGCCACAAACCCTGTTACAATAGTTAATATATGAGGTTATCACAGCAACATGTCATTATTGGTCTTGTGTATGTGCTGCCAGCCACAACCCTGTCAACCTGTGTACATATGTCGTAAATGTTGTGGTGCATATGTGTTGTACACCATGATTATTGTCATCATATCTGCTAACAAGCCACTGAGATATCAGACTGCTGCACATGTTATGTACAGTAAGGGTTATATTTGATGACATAACCTGGACATTCTGTGGATGTTTGTACAGTCCTTCCTGTGTGTGAGTATCAGTGTTACAGACAGCAGGTAGCAATACGTCTTACAGGAGAACTGGCACACTCAGGCAGCTACATATTTATAGGAGGTTCAGGAACTCCAGACAGAGTGTGAGTAGAGTTGTGTTATGCTTTGTATAGTACTGGTGTTGCAGGGTGTGTGGGTACATACTACTTTACCTTAGAATGCAGTCTGTCTGCATAGCTCTCAGCTGTGGGCCTATCCTCTTGGTGGCCCAAGGTGTGCCTATCATGTGTTGTCTGTTCACCACACAGGTCCTGTGTCAGATATTTCACTGGCAGTGTGTGTGTTGAGTGCTATCAGTACATGGCTACATCCATTCCTGTTTCTAACTGCAATTCTCTGACTAAGGGTATGTTGCAGACTATCCTGTAACACCAGCGACTTGCATAGTGTATGGCAACAGTTCTCCACATTTGGGCCTGTGTTCCAGCCTCTGTCCTGCACCTACATATCAAGCTTTGCACATATGGCATGCTGTGTGGGGGGGGGTTCCGTAGTGGGCTGAGAGTATATCACACTGCCATTGCTGCCATCAGTCCACTTCTATTGTATCCCCCACACATATGGTGAGGCCAGGGCCATATATTTGTGGGCATTACCTACACAATACATGTGTGCTCTTATGCACTCCAGAGGCCAGTGTATGTAACAGTGGTATACGGCCCTGTTTTATTGAGTCTGGGGGGAGCACCGTAAATGACCTAGGCTGTTAAATATGTGAGGGTATCAGGGGTGAGCTGCCTTAAGGTATCTGGATGTAAACTGCCATATACTTCACCTATATTTACATTACTTACATATATTAAGTTAATGCAAGCCTATTGCCTCCTGCCATACAGACTGTTTTGTTTGTCAGTGTGCATGTGATGGTGTCAGTTATGCCTTGTTATGTAACAGTTACAACCCATTTGGTCACATGACGTCTTTACCACCCACTGATGTTGTACAGAATGTAGATAGAGACTGCTAAACTATACAACTGCATTACATACTGTTGATTGTTTGGTATCCTGTGGCCCAGTCTGTCCTCACTATTGTACAATTTGAAGGGTTTGGCCTGGACAGCAACAGCTGTGAACCTTTCCAGACTACTGTATTACTATAAGTGTTTCACGGTTGCATTCCTCTGTTTATATGGATGTCAGTGTCTGAACAGCTATATGACATGGCATATAGAACTGTAATAGTACACAATGAAAGGCATTCCATTCCTGCAAACCTGTGTGTGGTGTTTTCCCTATGACCTCCCTGTGGGTATATGTTGCAGGCAATGATTGTCAGTTGTATGGGTGACCCATACAGTGTCCAGTTGTTCAGGTGTCAACTGCAGGCATAGTGGCTGTTCCATGTAGTGTGCACCTTCTACATATGTATATTACTGTACATATATCTGCGTGTATATGTATAATCACATGTATATCCATATATATGTGTGTATATATATATATATATATATATATATATATATATATATATATATATATATATATATATATGAGTGTGTGTGTGTGTGTATACATATGTACATATGTATATATGTATCTGCATATCTGTGTCTGTGTATCTGTATCCTGGGGATGTTGATGGCTTCCACATTTTACATTACCTATGGGAGGCAAACTGTACTGCATGATATGTCACCAATACCAGCCTGACATCATACAGGGAGGATGTAGTACTGTTAACATCCTGTGCCCATGTCGTGTCAGGTCCTTGTTATGGGATCTGCAACACTTGGTAGTGTACTACAGGGCGGATGTGTTTGGCTGTGGGAGGGTGCCTATTTGTACAAGACGCATAGTGTGTCGGACCTCTCAATCCCATTAACGGTGCATGTGGACATATGCGTGCTTGTTAATCTGTATCTGCTGATATATATATATATATATATAAGTATGTCTATATATATCTACATAGATGTATATCTGTGTACACATATGTAACTTGCTGTGTATATCTAGACATATAGGTATAGACACATATGTGTCGATGTAGACATTTGCATGTATATATGTTCATATATAGTAATATATATGTATATAGTGTTAGAAATTTACACACACACACACACACACATATATATATATATATATATATATATATATATATATATATATATACACATATATATATATATATATAGATATGTTGTATCAGTGTAGATACTAATATATTTACGCACATATACCTCTAGATGATGGTATACATTCTCTGTACAGTTGCATAACTGGACTGGATGATATGTTTCAGATATTGCCCTGACTTTTTACAGTTGTATTGGCTTAGTGTTAAACCATTGTAGCTGTGTTGCGGAGAGTCCTGGGGTCAGGAACTACATGTGTTGGATATTGCATTGCACAGCATACCTGTTACGGCTGTGGTGGTAGGGAACATAGCAGTAATCACCAGATATCCCTCATTTGAACCCCCCACCCCCATTAACTGTGCGTAAGGTCAGTTATTTTGTGGTGTAGTTTCCAGTTGTTTTTCCTATATGGAGATGCAATTCACATATATATATATATATATATATATATATATATATATATATATATATATATATATATATATATATATATATGTATATCTAAATATATATCTAAATATATGTGAACATATTTATCTATCTACCTATATACCATTGATGTGATATGATTTGTGTGGGTCATACATTTATATGCACCTGTGTATCTCTTTACATTTACAGATCTATAACTGTCCATATGTCCATGCATGAGTGGCTCACAATATTGGCCTGTCCCACATTCGTCTGGCCAATTGACGTAGATGATGCCAGGCATGTGGTTAGTCAGGAATGATGATACATTAGAGTTTCAGACTTCATGTTGTTCAGATTATGTGTGTTACAACAGATCACTGTTTAACTAGCAATGTTTTGCATGTATAAAAAGCAATATTTCACATTTATCCCAATTTGTACCCCACTTTTCTCACACTGTGTCCAGAATGTTTGCAATAAGAGGTTGGGTGGTATGATACTAGTACAATTCCCCTTATGCAGATTGACTGTGCTGCATGATATGTCTGGGAATACATGGGATTTATGTATATCCGACATGGTGTAGTGTTAATTCACTATGATTGTGGTATGCAGGGTCCTGGGTTTGGGCCTTCCAGTGGCTGTCAATATTGTTGCTGGGTTGAACAAGAGCGGTGGGATACAAGGTGATTAAGGCACTTTTAAGCAGTTGTAAGTTTGTTTTTGCAACGGTAAGCATTGCCAACTGCAGGTAAAATCCAGTTACACCAGATTAGCCTTGAAATTGCTTACTTTGTGTATGCAGGGCTTACCGTCACGCAAACACATACCTCCGGTTACATATGCTTACAGATAGTTTGCATCAGATTTGCTGAGCCTGTAAACTTAAACTCGTTTACTAGTGCTGACATATGTTTACTACAGCTTATTGCTGCTTAACCTAGCTACTGCTTTATGCATTATGATACTGACACCTCACATGTGCATTTCCTGCAGTACTCCATGGCCGCAGTACTCCAGTTCATATATATATATATATATATATATATATATATATATATATATATATATATATATATATATATATATGTTATTGGTGGGTTATGCAACATACATATTACTCATAGCGTGGTTTGCCATGGGAAATGTTATGTTTCAGTTTCTTCCCTGTCCCCCCCTCCTTTCTCGCTGACATCCACGGGCTGGCCCATTGGAATGGGTTCATCCAACCCCGGCATACGTCGGTCCATAATGTCATACCCATCATTCCCTCCCCCCTTTCTCCTCCACATCAATCACCCTTCCTACAGGTTCCAGCTGACTCTAACCACACCACTACACATTGTCCACTCTCCACTTCTCGGGACCCTTCATGTAAGTTGTCCCAACCCATGGATCTTCAGGCTTCCCACACATTTAGTCTGCGAACATACGTAACCTTCTTTTCTTACCTTTGAGGCATGGTATGTTACTCCGAAAATTCTTTTTAGAGGAATTTTTGGGGTTGCCCTGCCAGGGATGAACATGCGTTTGTTTAAGATTAGACTTAGCAGGTTGACATTGTTTCTCCCACTGGTAGTATCCTGCCAGTAGTCTGGAAAGCAGTGCTGTGCTATGCTTAGTAGTGCTTATTATTTGATTTGCATGATATTTGCCTTTTGGCATTGATTTCCCCTTCATCACTTGTTATATATGTGTCTTGTATCCTTGAGACATGTGTACGTACACTGTATGGGTCCTGGGAACTTCTACACTTAATTACAATAACACCTTACATCTGGACTTACTTCAGTACTCCAGTTCACATATGTATGTTCTGTAGTCAGTTATGGCACATATGACTGTATACCGATGCCTTTCACAGGTTCAGTTTGGTTATCCTATGATGAGGACATGTTTACTACTACCTCGTTCATCTGTACTTCTGTGATGGCTTGGTGGATAGCTACTGGGACTATGGTGGATAGGGTCCTGAGTTCATGACCTGCATGGCTGTTTATTTTGTTGCTGGGCTGACAAAGGCCCATTGGATACAGAGTGATTAAGGCACTTTAAAGCAGTTGTAAGGCCTTAAGCCCACTTATTAGTGCATACATATGTTTACTATGTTTACTATTGCTTATTTGTGCTTACACCCTTACACCTGCTTACTAGTGCCTTATTCCATCTGACACTGATATGTCATGTGCATTTCTTGCGGTACTCCAGTTTATATATATATATATATATATATATATATATATATATATATATATATATATATATGCTATTTAGTGGGTTTTGCAACAAAACTATTGGTTATAACGTGCTTTCCCATGTAAAATAGACTGTGTTACAGTGGGACTTGAACCTGGAATGTCTGCTCATTGGTCAGATGCTCTATCCACTACACTATTGCTGCTCTGCTTCATTTGCATATTTCTACCATAATGTCATACCCATGTTTCTTTTCCCCCTGCCCCCGAGCTCCATGTACACAGCATCCGTCCATTCTCAAGTTGCTAGCCCAGCCATACCACCCATCCACACATTGCCCTCTCTGCACGTCTTGGTACTCCTCCAGTATACTGTCTTGCCCAAGCTTCTGCAGGCTCTTCATCCGTTTAGTCCCTGTACGTATGAGCCTTCCCTTGATGCTCCTCCGATACTGGTG
>NC_056734.1:272087847-272267847 GCF_019279795.1 Protopterus annectens
AAATGCACTTGCATACACTTACTAGTGCTTACATATGCTTACTACTACTTATCTGTGCTTACACCTGCTTACTGCTGCCTTATTAATTATGATACTGACTCTTCACATGTGCATTTCCTGCAGTACTCCAGTTCATAAATATATGTTATTTAGTGGGCTTTGCAATACAAATATTGCATATACCATGCTTTGCCATGTAAAATAGACTGTGCTGCAGTGGGACTTGAACTGGGAAGACCTGCTCATTAGGCGAACACTCTGCCCACTGCACTATTGCTGAAATGCTTCATTTGCATATATCTTCCTTGTTATCCTCTTCAGCCTTTTAGGCTGCTTTAACTGTAGCAATGGGCACACCCATGCACCTACGGTTAGCTGTAGTCAGAGTTTTAGAAAACAATACAAGGGTTTCTTCTTTTGATTTTTATGTCCTGTTGCTGTTGTACACATGGAGGACTGTTGGTGGGGATATGTGGACACCTATGAGTGGTCCCGCTCATTTATTTCCACTTTCTGCTGTTCAACATTGCAGTTTATTCTGAGAACTCTGCTCTCAGATGCCCCCCTGCACTCATACACGCTCCATGTAAGCCTGGGTGCTCGGGCAGCGGGCCTTCATTAATATGCATGGTGCGCTGCTGTCCTGCTCCTAAACGGGCACTTCCGTGCAGGACTCGGCTAGTCCTGCATGGAAGATTAGTGAATCCGGGGGTTAGTGTCTTAAGAAGACTTTTGTTCCAGCACAGTAAGCAGCACCTTGATAATTAATTTTTCAAGAATAATTAATTGTGGTCACAATTCCTGAGCAAATGAAGGTAAATAAAAGCAGACATAATATTATAGGTTGTGACATTACACAGTTTCACATTGTAACAGATGGGAATTACATGACATATGAATGTCATTGATATGCTGAGTTGAGATGACAGTTAGAAAGGACAATACATACATAATGGAATATTAGCACAGCATTCATTTTATCCATATAACATGATTAAAATTAGACATGGTTTAGAAGCCATAATCTCCTTTTGCAAGAATCAAACCCATAACAACAATAACCTGTGTATTAACCATGTGCCTAGCAGAAATAGGACTAACACGTGTATGAGAAAGATCATCCTTGCAAGGAATTATGCACCCAGTATTTTAATAGTTATGCATCCCATATGCAGGTGTGCATGGTGTTACAAAAGTGGGAGCAGAGTGTGACGTACATAATACCCTTGCATAAGGCACTCCTGCCTGACACAGTTATTGTCCCAACAGAAAAGAACAGATGCAAACCATACACCATGATGCAATGTGTTCCCCAGAGATGTGTATTTTTGGCATCTGCCACAGGAGGTAGCAATGGGTATTGTCACAAACAATTAAAATTAATGTGTGGCTTAAGAAAGGATCTCTGAGAATGAATGTCATATCAGCATGTTAGACTGATGGCAATTAAATGAGTATGCTCATGTACACACAAATGTGATCAGTCCTATATCAATGTTCCATGGTCAAGGACAGTTTCTCTGTATGTCTATACACAGACCATTCAACAACTGGACCAGACTCATGTACAGCACAGTACTCGATGCATGTGCCAAGCACTCTCATTATTACATTGGCAGAACAAGTATGTACTTTCCAGAAATCTAAAGATACCTTCACATGTATTCATGTAATATTTCAAGGGATAACACTGACATGATGTAATGGTTGTTGTGTGACATCAGTATGTTCATACAAAAGGAATCTCTGTGCTAGAAGTAAACATCAAGCTGCACAACTCCTCCAAATAACAAGACCGCTATTAATCACATTTCACAAAGGAAATGTAATCACAGCTTTGAACTCCACATATGTGAAGTCATTCAATCATCTGTACTTTATTTGCCCATATTTTGTATCTGTGAAAATTGATGAGGAAGGCCTTTGCCATGCTATACATATAACTATAATTGTTGGAGACTGTGTTTCCTGCAGAACAGGTGAGGACACAGATGCTTGCAGTCACTCAATGGTGCCTAACCACTGAGAAAATCAACACCACAGTGGGATCAATGAATGTGCCATGGTATAAGTGCATCGCCATTTGGTATATGTGTGGTTATATGAATGCATTGCATCATGTGTATGAATCAATGAATATGCACTCCTTTAATTACTCAGAAAAAATGTTAATGTATGTCAGACAATCACTGCCTGATTCTAGGTATACCCATGCATGCCTGTAGCCCCTTGCTGTTGTCACTGTAACAGTAGAACAACAATTATGTACAATGTAGCTGTAATCCCATACTGGAACACATGCCTTATTTAGGCAACAACATACATTGCATCTTCTCATGTGCTCAGTCCCGAGAAGGTGGTCCACTACAACTGTGATGGAATGACAATCTATTCAAATGACAGTATCAGTCTGCAATATAGCCTTTCCAAAGGAAATGTAGAATAAACTTTTGTAATAGGAAACAGCAACTACACATGAACATAGCACATGTGGATGACAATATGGTTAGCATGTACACAGACTGTAAGCAGTGACGTCGGGATATGAAGGCTAATGAAGGTTTGCTGAAACACAAGGGCAACTACAGATTTATTTGACAACTGTGACACTGCATATTTTAATGGATGACATCACCATTGTGTATTACCTTCACGTTTCTGGTAAAAAGTGGTTGCACAATGCACACACACACACACACACACACACACACACACACACACACACACATATATATATAGCTATAACTCATATATGTATTTGCAGCCTGTTCTGCACGATAAGAGGAAGAAACACACAACCACAGTTGATGGTCATTCCTGTATTCAAACTCCCTACCTATGTACTATAACATATGCACAAGGGTATTATAAGCACACACCACAGGAGAAATCTGACAGCATCTTTGAAAATATGACATCTGTCTCATGCAAAGATGTGTGTGCAAAACTGACTTCTACATCTATGCGGAATGCAAAATGTTTTCAATACAAAGAGGTGTAACACAATCCTGCATCCTTTTACATTCACAAACACACACAGTCAGGAGGGTCTCACTGCTGTATTTTAACTCCCTACCTATTGGCTGATACAATATGCAAACAACTGTATTACACGCATGTGCCTTTAAGGCTGGGAAAGCGCATTATTAAAATGATGATCTCATCAGTGTGTTGCAGACAGTATGTGTTTGTGGATAGAGTGAACAGAGGATGTGTGATTGATATGACCATGCAAATGCTTTTCTCAAGTGGGAGTCAAATGAGCACATCTGTTGAATTAATCCTCCAGTGATGGAACTGATCTATTGTCAAACACACAAGTTGATTGTTGTGAGATTAGAACCCCTACCTATCTAAAGGGCACAGAACTTAATGCAAGCACCACCAAATAAGTCTGACTTTGATAGTGAGAGTTTACAGTTTACAGAGGATGACATCGGCATTGTGTTGCTGAAAAGATGATGTTTGGAGAAGGGTCTGACACTGATGTGGACACACCTTGCAGTGTAAAATTTACTACAGGCTACTGGAACACATGTAACCTTGTCTTAGCTGGAGACATTCACCCAACCCCAGACTTAACCCACCCACAAATAACAATTACCCTCCCCCTTCCTCTAATCTTTCATCCCCCTACAATACTCTTAAATTTTTCACACTTAATGCCCAGAGTCTCAACAACAAAGCACATCAGTTTCAAGCATGGCTAAGTCATAACCAGCCTGACATTGTAGCCATCTCTGAAATGTGGCTCAAACCCCACATCTCTGACTCTGAAATCCTACCCTCTGGATTTCACACTCTTAGATGTGACCACCCAAAGAAAAAAGGTGAAGGTGTTCCATTAAACTATTCCAATCTGCTTACTTTAATTCCCCTACCAAACCCCATTCCTAAATTCACCAATGCAGAACTAACAGTCGGTCTATTAAAAATGAATAATCACAAAAGCCTCTGTATCATTGCCCTTTATATCCCACCCAGAAATAATGTCTGAACCCTTGAAGACATACTCCAATGGGCCTCAGCTGAAATTAACCTTGAAACTTACATACTAGGAGATGTAAACATCGACTGGAATAAAATCAACAGTCCCATACCATCCCTGTCCATTAACCTCTTTAACTTTACTCAAATAACCCACTCCATCACCAGATCCAATAAAACAAATCCCCCAGGATCCACTCTTGACTGGATCTTAGTCACCCATCCAAATAAAATTACCAACTCTGGCACCATCCCTGAATCTATTAGTGACCACCTCCCAGCTTTCATTTATCATGCAACTACCTCCCATCTACACCAACATCAATATATTCAGACCTGCAACCTTAGTTAATTTTACCCCAAAACCTTCTCTGTCTCAAACAAATGAATTGGAACATTCTAAAAACCCTTCCACTCGATAAAGCCATAGACCACTTTAATTGTGCTTTCCTAGATGCTCTAAATTCCCTAACTCCATGAAGGAAAAAAAGAATAAAAACTATAACTGCCCTTGGCTAACCAAAGAAACAAAGCAAATTATGCATCAAAGAGATAAATCCCGGAAGCTTTACCAAATGAATAAACTTCCTGAATCCATTCTTCAATATACACAGCTCCATAACTTTGCAAAAAAATAAATATTCAAAGACAAAAAAATCCTACCACACTAAGCTCGAGTCCAACCATCCCCAAAACCCTTGGCTTTTTTGGAACTCCATAAACTCACTCCTCAACCCAGGCTCCAAAAATAGCCCCTGTCCAGACCCAAGTAAATCTGACCACATATTAGCCTCACTATTCAACTCTTTCTTTATAGAGTCAATATCCGACCTAGTGAAAACTTTTCCCAACAATGACCCATCTCTCCTACATTCCACCTCATCTAAGTCCCCAAATAATTTCTCCCTATGTTTGAGCTTAAACCTGGCTCCACTAACTACATAAAAAGACTTCTATCCAAACTTAAACTCTGCTCCAATTCACCTGACAACATCCCCTCTTTCTTTCTTAAGTCTGCTACCAATGGTATAGCTCTCACAATTATTATCCTAATTAATAGATCCATAAAGGAATCATATGTCCCTAAACTCTGACATTCCACCTTTATTTTTCATCTTCACAAGGGAGGCAAAAACACTAACATTTCAAACTTCCACCCTATAGCTCTTCTCTCTCCAATCTCCAAAATCCTAGAAAAATACATCCACCTCCAACTTATGCCTTTTCTAAATAAAAAAACAACTTCTTACCCCTACCCAACATGGCTTCCAACCAGGACATTGCACCATAACAGCTCTACACTCATTCTTAGAAACTGTCAATCAAGCCCGAGATAAGCACCTTCTAAGTCATCTCTCAAACCTAAATCTCTCCCAAAACACTATTCCCTGGTTCTCAAGCTATCTGTCAGAAAGATCTCAGGCTGTGAAATAGAAAAAAAGCACCTCACCTTTCTTACCCACCACTACCAGAGTACCACAGGGGTCCATCCTTGGACCAATGCTGTTTAATATCTTTATCCATAACTTTCACTCTGCTGTTCCTAATGCCAAAGTCATCCAATATGCAGATGACTCTACACTTGTCTACTCTGCCTCTAACCTCCCTGAACTCCTATCTAAAACTCAGACTGCCTTCTCAACTACTGAGATCTGGATGCACCAAAATCATCTTTCTCTCAATGCTAACAAATCTAAAATACTACTATTCACACCCTCAAAATCTTTCTCTTTTGATAAAAATTCCTTCCAAGTCCTTAGCCAAAGCAACTCTCTGATCGAAGTTATTCCATTTACCAAACTACTCAGTGTAATTATAGATGAACACCTCATGTTCGACATCCATATTCAGCAAAATATAAAGAAAACCCACCAAAAGCTAGGTATGCTATACAGGAACAACCACTTCCTCTCTACTTCTACCAGGCATACTTAGGCCTCTTCTCAACTCCTTCCCTCCCTTCTGTATGGTGCCCCACTACTAACTAACCTATCATCTTCCATCACTTCCAAACTTGAAAGCTGTTATAACAAAATTTCTAAATTTGTCACCAAAGCCAAACATTCCACTCATCACTGTGTTACTCTCCAATCCCTCATCTGGTTAGAATTCACAAATTACCTGGAATTCCTCCAGCTCACTGCAGCACATAGACCAATATTTAATCCAACCAAATGCCCCACTCTAACTAACATCCTCCCCCCATACTCCCCAAATAGAACTCTCAGATCTGAACACCAAAACTAAAGTACTGTCCACAAACCTAGACATCCTGCTGGACAACTTCTCCTCTCCTTCTCCTTAGGTAAGAAATGGAACTCTCTCCCTTGCACACTAAGGACAATGTCAAACAAAAACAACTTCAAAACTCATCTTTACACCTACCTCTCCTCCAAATGGAAATGTAACTGCGTTCTCCCTACCTAGAACTCTTTCACAAAAGCCCCTAGGAGGGTATCCTCCTGAGTTCATAAGCACCTTATAGCTGGCTATGGCCTTTTATAGCTAATTCCCATATGATCTCTCACACTCTGTAAATATTGTAAATAGCTTTTGACTTTTGACTTTAACTGTGTGAATTTGTTCACAGGTTCATGGGTAGGTACTAGGCTATCAGCCCTAAGGCCTATACAAGCCTAGCCAAAAAGGTACCCTGGCTTTCGCCACCCAAGAAAATTATTTTCCTGTACTCCTGTCAAGCAGAGCCACAGAGGTGATCCCCGGGGCGAGTTTCCTATTTCCCATCCAATCATCAAGATTTTTTTGAAGAGTGCTAATGAGGAGCTTTGTTTGATATAGATTGGTAGTTTGTCCCAGAGTATGGGAAGTCTCTGGGACAGGAATCTATCCCTCCAGCATGTTCTGTTTATTGTGGTGACAAGGTTTAAGTCCCTAGAGTGTGTAGCTCAGAGGGATTGGGATTTCTTTAAGTAGAGCATGTCCAACAGCTCTGGGATTGACATAGCTTTGTATGTTAGGCAGAGATCACCTCTGAGTAGGTGATATGCGACGGAGTAAAGCTGGAGTTTTTTGAGATGGTCAGCATAGGGCATCTGTTTGAGGCCAGTAATCCTCTTTGTGAGGTATTTCTACGGCCTTTCCAGTTGTTATAGATGTCTTGTGAGGTACATACCAAAAGGGGCGTTGTACTCTATAATGGATCTAATGAGTGATGAGTAGAGGGGAACAATGACCTCTTTTTTCCTGGATGAGAAACCTTTTGTGATGAGGTGTGCCACATAGAAGGATTTCCTGACTACTGTGGCAATGTGATTATCAAAGGAGAGACTACTGTCCACCTGTGTCCCAAGGTTTCTTATCATACTTTCAGTGTTAAGTAGACTACCACCTATGTGGTAGCTCATGGGTACAGAGTTTTTACCAAAGGGGATGACAATGCACTTTTTGGCATTGAGCTTGAGGCCATGGCTTTGACACCAGGCATGTGTCTCAGTGAGTCCCTTTTGTAGGATGTCCACATCATTAGGAGTTTCAATTATGGCTCCTAGTTTGAAATCATCTGTGAACTTCATTAGCCAAAGACCTTCCTTGTTAGCCTGTACTTCAGAAAAGTAGATACCAAACAGGAGAGGACCCAGGACTTAACCCTGTGGTACTCCACTTCTCACTGGTATGAAGTCAGATTTGGAGTCTGCTACTTTCACAGTGTGGGTTCTGTCAGTAAGCCAGTTGGAAACCCATCTTGTGACATAGGGATTTATACCTAGTTTATTGAGTTTATCTATAATTCCAGAGTGGGGGATGGTGTCAAAAGCCTTGGCGAGATCTAGATAGGCTGTATGAGCTACCTTACCCTCGTCTATGGCTTTGGTGACTGCTTCAAAGAAGTCAATCAGGTTTAGGAGACACGATCTGCCTTTTACAAATCCAAACTGGGTTTGGTCCAGAGTATGTCTTTGTTTATAAGCTCCATGATGATGCGTTCCATAGCCTTGCAGACCAGGCTCATTAGGCTAATGGGGCAGTAGTTCCCGGGGTTCATGGTGGCTCCCCCTTTGTGGAGTGGGATAACTGCCACTGTGCACCATTCAGTGGGCACAAAGCCTGAGGTGAGGCTATGATTGAACATGGTGCTTAGGTGGGGTGCCAGTTCATTCCATAGTTCATGTAGACTGCAGCCTGGGATGTTGTCAGGTCCCATGGATGCTGTGTTCTTGGCTTTGGAGCTTTGCTAAAATGTATATACATTATATTTTTTCCACTATGGGCAATATTGCTCACACTTTGCATTATTTGATATGTATTTGTACTTGTATTTTTATTTTTATTGGACTGCTATCTTTACTGTAATCTGTTTCATGGAGCTTTTCTCCCAGGTCCTCCACTGAAAATGGGCTCTCTGGGGCCCAGTGAACTTCCCCAGTAATCAAACTGGAAATAAATAAATACATTTTATTGAGGCCAGCATTAGTTATGGTCCTATTTACACACCTCCATGCATACAAGTTGGCTGCCATGAGATTAGAACTTCCTACTTATCTAACTTTGCAATCTAGAGGACACAGTACTTAATGCAAGCACCACATTGACAGTGTGAGAGTGCACTTTATAGAGGATGACATTGGTGTGCTGTTACAGAGAAGATGATGTTGAAACATGTATCTTAAACTAATGTGGACTCACACTGCAGTGTAACATTTACTCCAGGCTACTTATTTTATTGAAGCCAACATTAGTTAAGGTCATATTTACATAACTCCATAGACACACACACACATACACACACACACACACACACACACACACACACACACACACACACACACACACAAACAGTTTGACATGGGATTAAAACTCCCTACCTATTTAACTATACAATCTAGAGGACATAGTAAATGCATGCACCACCACAGAAATCTGACTTTGATAGTATAAGAGTTACCTCTTAGATGATGACATGAGCATTGTGTTGCTGAGAAGATGATGTTGGGAGATGAGTCTGATACTGATGTAGACTCAACCTGCAATGCAAAATTTACTCCAGGCTACTATTTTATTAAGCCAACATTAGTTAAGGTCATATTTACACAACTCCATGCACACACATTGACTTCCATGAGATTAGAACTCCCTACCTATCTAACTATGCAATCTAGAGGACACAGTACTTAATGCAAGCACCACAGTAAAAGTCTGACTATCATTACATGAGAGCGTACTTTATGCAGGATGACATCAGTGTGGTGTTGCAGAAAAGATGATGTTGAAATATGGATCTGAAACTGATGTGGACTCACACTGCAGTGTAAAATTTATACCAGGCTACTATTTTATTGAGGCCAGCATTAGATAAAGTCATATTTACACAACTCCATACACACACACACACACACACACACACACACACACACACACACACACACACACACACACACACACAAAATCTAGAGGACATAATACTTAATGCAAGTACCACTTAACAAATCTGACATTACACTCAGATAGTGCAGTGTAGATAGGATTATCATCTCATTCTGTGTCAGAGAAGATATTGTGATGCTGAAGGTTTTGTGCAAATCCGTTATTTGTTGATATAACAGAGTAAGGTCAATGTTATGATTAATAATACATGCATACTGCTGACTTATGTCAGCTATTCTGTCATTAATGTACACTGCAGAACTCAGAGAATATGAGACGCACACACTTTTGAAACACAAGATGAACAATGAACCATTCATGGATCATCAGGTTATGATGGTATATAAAAATTAATGGATGGCACTGATATTAGCAATGGTATATGGTCATGTATGGGCAATGTGCACTGTCAATATCAAGCACTACTTAATTGTTTAAATGTAGGGCAGGTAATAAATGATGATTTCTATGCGTCAAGGCTGTATGTGGTTGTATATCATTTGTGTCAGTGTTGCAGTGCAGACCCAACTGTCCAGAATGAAGTGATCATTTAACCACATAGTTCAGTGCATTACACATGAGAATATTACACAATTTGCATATAATTAAGTAATATCATCCAGCAGCAATACTTATTTATCTTCAAAATCACTTCCTAATTCTGAGAAACATATTTGCACAGATGTTGACAAAGTGTTAGTGCATGGATGTGCAGACTTTGATGTTTTGAACTGGGACTGTGAAGTACCATGGATTGGTGGTGCTCAGTGGTGCTCCCAGGCAACCTTTATGTAAATAAAAATCACAGAGGAAATGCTGTGATTCCGATTGCATTTACAACAGATCAGTTTTATAGTCACATGTTGCATAGATATGCTCTGCATGTTTTGTTAAACTTTTCAATGTTTGCAACACAGCTCAAATTAGAAGTAAAGTGGTGTGCTTGCCTTCCCCATTTGAACAATGGTACACTGTGAGCAAACAAAGTTCTCTGCTGAAGAAAACATTCAAACGCTTCATTTGGTGTGCCTTCTACAGCTCAAGCAGGCTTGAGGGTAATGCATGGCAGTCAGCACTCTGGACAGTAGTTAGTGGAGAAAATGCACCGGTTAAGCTAGCTTTCTCTGTGGCACAAGAGGTAACTTCTCTGAGCTAAATGGAAAACTAGAGTTGAAGCAGCATTCATCACCAGTATGCAGATGATTTTACAGAGAATGTCACCATGTAATTACTACACCAACTTTTTATTACGAGTTTAACAATACCTATGAATGACTATTATATATATGTTGCCTGTCAAAACTGTGTATGTTATAGTTAATGAAATAATGTTTTATACCAACTACAAGCAAGACCTGCTTTGTGGGAAATCACACTTTAACTGGGCATACAATGAGGTTTAAGGCAAACACTCACCGCATTATGCACTAACACCTAAAATGTCATTTAGCATGATATTCTACAGTTGTTCATTACCAGACCTCGCCCAACAGCTGAGCACTACAACTGATAAAACAGAAAGTGCTTTGAGAAAACCATAAGCAACTTGTTAACAGGAAAAATTAAGCTTACAGACTTGATCATTATCTCTAGACCCCACCAATGGCACACATTTAAAGGGATAGTGATACACTACCTAGCCAATGGAAGATGTAGCTTTTGTTCTTCAGCAAAATAATGGCAGAAAGAAAATTCCATTACATGACATTTTATATCCACCAGCCTAATGAATAGTCAATAGTACAAGAGCTTGAGAGAGAAGGGGTGAAGATATAGGGACACATGAAAGGGGTGTGTTATGGGTCATTGAGGTACATCTTTATGGTGTGTCCACAGTATTAATCAGCCAGGCTCTGTATCAATAAGTGATGACTGTAGAGGTAAAGAAGCCATAGGACAGGCACAAACTGATGATGACATGGACAGAGTAAAGGTGGTTTAATAATGTGTCCTTATGGGCATGGATATGTTTGCAAATGCTTTTTTGCAACAGTATTCAAAATCTGTTTGTCAGAAGGCTGTTCATGGATAAAAATGAAAATGAATATCATTAAACATATCATAGAAGTATAACATTGCAGTAAGAAATAATGTGACACACATCTAGACTTGAACCCTTGATGCTATGGCCAAAAAGCAATCTTCAGACAAGTGATTTATATCAACACTTCACAGATGAAGTTTTTACATTCAGTACTCAAAAATTGTTTGAGTAACTGTTGCAAAGTATTGCCTTTATGCTGCCTCTACTCTGTATTCTAATAATGCAGCATGTTTAAGCACCTTTGCACAAGGATAACTGGACTACTGTGGGTGATGGCAACAACTGACCAGGTTTTGCCATATGACGTGACAGCCATTTACTGTCACTTGGCACTGGTGAGCAATGCCAAACTCCATGCAAAGGCTGAGGACAAAAAGTGAAGGCTTTCTTATGGGCCATTTCTGGCTGGCTGTGCTGTGTGTGATGATATTATTTTATTTTTTGACCAGATTAACCGTGGGAAAAATATGTTGATAGGAAAGGGGTTTAATGGGAGGCAAGCAGAGAGGAGGACACAGGGGAAAGAACAAAGGAATTTTCAGGAAGGTAATGAGAGAGAACCATAGCTATCCACTTCTTCACAACATATATGTAGAACTATAGCCAAAATTTACTGATTTTGGACTATCACCGCACAAAGTGTAGGTGACAACAACAGAATAATGTTGTACAGCCAATAGTACAAAATAAACTGTGTCAACAAGACACATAGGTGAAATGAATAGCTATGTATGGATATTTATTGTTTTGTAGGACAGGTACCCATTTTTCTTCTTTCAAAGTGTGAGGAATTTTGGGGAAAGTGTTTAGGAATGTGAGAGTCTGGTAGGAAGGTTAGGTGAGAAAGCAGGTGCAGGCATACAAGGCAAACAAGGCAGACAAGGATGGTGATAGATATGAGGCTGCCATCCCAGCTATCTAGAATTTTGTAAATAATCATATGTCATTTGTGAATATTAATATGAGCCATAGGCTTGTCTTACAAATGTAAGAGAACTATATGTTATGTGTATATTAAACTACTGGTGATGTAACCGCAGTGTACCCTACTGGAAAAGGGCAGAAATGTATATGGACTATGTGCCTGTGCAAATGTGAAGCTGGAACATACAGAGTTAACTTGAAAACCTTCAAGAAAATAAGTTGAAAAGTAAAGTGTTTTACGACTGTGTTTCAGTGCAGCAAGGAGACAGGATGTCTAGAACTAAAAGTTTCTATTGTCTTGAAACAGAAATAATTACTAGGTTACAAATGTAAAAGTGTTAATTGTTTTACGACTTCCAGTTCTAGGTAAACTTCTGAGAGGTATGTACATCTCCCATAGAGATGTTAAAATTTATGTTAGTTTCTGTTAGCCTGGGAACTGAAAACAAGTGACAAAGAGTGATGTCATCCTAGCTAAACCAGCAGTAATGTGCATTATTAATTTAACAACTATCTCAGAGAGTGAGTCTGTGCATGTTGTATTTGTCTTTGGACCTGGAAACATCCTCTCATCAGCACTTGCCTTGCTAATAGTAAGTAATCAGGGTACAGTAATCTCTCTTAGATATAGGTGGGGATATAAAAAGATTAGTTTAGATTTTTCTGTATTTATTTGAGACTGTTCTGCAATGTTGTTTTAAAATATTTCCTGTGATTCTGAACTCTGTAGTCACTGTGTTGGGTTGCTTGAGTATTGTCTTGTTCTTTTATTATTTATTATTAAATATATTTAAACATTTTAATTGTGGCTGGTTTGTTTAGAGATATTTAAGTTCTTAGAGTGCTTGCATATGTATTTGGTGACACTGTATAGGCCACTCCTAAATAGCCTTAAATTTCTTGGTCACACTTGCCATTTTGATAATAGTAACCAGTGGCGGCTGGTGACTTCAAATCACAGGGGGGCTGCAGGAGACGCTGAATGGGCGGGGTCAAGAAGGGTGTGGTCAACCATAAAGGGGAGGAGCTATGCACAAAACCACAAAAAAACTAACTTTAATTAAATACGCTGCCCTGGGTGGCAAACCATCATTATGAAAGTCCAATCAAGACAAAAATAAGTGTAGAAGAATAAAAATATTTCAATGCATTGGCTGCATGACAGCTTACTTAATATCTAGATGGAACAAAAGGTTGTGAGGCATGAAAAATAAATTACTTTTTAAATACATTACTGGAATGCCAGTCAAAATCAAGTATAAGAAAACCAGAAGCACTCAACTCAAACTACTTCTCCTTGCACTGCAGTTCTAATTATAATATATTCAGCTTTATTAAAGTACCAAGCAACATGCTGAAAGTAGAAATCTATGTGATGCCCCCACTTGTAAAAATGTTTCTTATCCAAAAAAGACCTGCTGCCTGACAATGCTTCATGGGGAAAACATGATAAAAGTAAAAAATGAAAAGCAAACAAGAAACAAGCTCAAGATACATTGCTTAAAGGATTACTGTACAGGTTATGGACCACACATGATTGGCATTCTGTTTAGTTTACGGGTAAAGCCTGTAGAGATGATTGGAAGTCTCCAACAAGTGTAATGAGCTTTTTAAAATAATGGAATCCTGTCCTTTAATACCCAAGGCTTATACATTATCTAGTCAAGTATCTACTGCATGTTTAAAACAGAAAGGCTTTCATGGTTGGCAATTCTTAACAGTATGCTTATTAAAGCTTACTTGCATCTTACGATGTCAGACAAGCTTACCTTATGGTCATTAAAGCATTGCTACTTAAACACAGAGCAACAGGCACTTTGAGTAATAAGCATAAATCAACAGTACAAAATATGACAGAAACCAGACCATTCTGCAAAATCAAGGACAGATGAAAAGCCACTGTAGTACTTATGCAGTGTGTCCTCCCCATCCAAGGTAGATACAACTACTCCTTGCCTTGCTTGGACACATCCAGAGTCACTACATGGGAGGGGTGCAACAAGCATGTCACAATTTGAAATCTCTGGCTGACTGTGATGGCTGACACATTTGTCATACCTCTCAACTTCAAGAGCAAGAAATGGACAAAGCCATACACAGAAGTGGGACAAAGGCACAACAAGAAGGACAATTTTTAAATATTGCTCTAATAAACTTAGAAAGATAATAGAATAGGTCTTGCATTAGTATGAATTTTCTGAAGGGTATAAAATCTGAAACTCAAATGTCTGTCATTTTCTAACTTCAGTCTTTAGTGATTTGTCACTAATTTGCCAAAAACAATTTTATGAAAATGGACCAAAAATGTGATGCAAAAATATAAAATAGACACACAATACAGCTTCTACCTGTCAAAGAAGGGACACTTTAATATTAGTACTGCTACCTTGAGCAGCTGACAAAATAAAAGAATCTACATGCATTTCAAGTAATCTATAACTTTGATTATTACAGTTATTTCTTAGTTGTAAACCCTCCGTGTTTTCTTCCAAAATTGCTAGGGATTATTAGGGGCCAGAGCACCATTTTGAGCCTAGATCGGGGACAGTTGAGAGGTTGGCTATGCCTAATTCTATAAAGCAATTTATTTGCATGTACCTCTCAACCTGTTAATGCAGTAAATCTGAACAAGGCCAAATATATTGGGGCACATATAAACAGTACTAAAAATTGCTCTTGTATAAATTGAGACAGTTGATAGAACGGCTCTTACTTTAACATGCATTTTTATGAAGGTTATGAAGTCTGAAACTTATTATTTAGTGACTTCTGGCAAATCATTTAGGAATTAAAACTACAAATTTTATGAACAACAAACCAAAAATAAGAAGCAAAAATCTATTCATTCTTTGAAAATCTGGACAGTTGGGAGGTATAGTTCAGCTGGGCCTGTCTGAGTTTGCTGCCCTTCCCCTGACAAAATAATGGTTGAACTGGAGCCTCTGCAGCCATTCCAATTAACCATTACTTGGCTATTTCACTCCATTTACCATAAACACTAATGTGCATACTGCTTTACTTCAATGATTGGACTTCATTTGAAAGTTTTATTTTGTATTTTACAGCACAAACATTAAGTAATCTGTTAAACAAAGCAATGCAGTCTCACAATGAAAACTTAGCATTAAAACTTCTCTGCCCTTGAAACTCACATTCATTGAAACCCACATTCAAAGAAAATACATTTTGCCAGTGGCAGATAAAGATTAATTTTGGGCTGTTTGAATCATAGGCCCCTTGCATATGAAACATACATGTGCTCTTTGATACACCTTCCTCATTGTACTAAAATTATATTCCTTGTACAATACAGTACACTTGTTAGAGGGTGTTTTAAATTTGTTTTGAACATTTTTCCAGTAAGCAATGAAACAAAACATATGCACCCATAATGGCAAAACTGCCCAGTTGAGAACATTTATCATAAAAAGTCTACTCAGACTTCCACAGTCCACCATTATTAGTAAATATACACAATTCTACAGTCCACCATTATTAGTAAATATGCACAATTCCACAGTCCACCATTATTAGTAAATATGCACAATTCTACAGTCCACCATTATCAGTAAATATGCATTCTACAGTGCACCTTTATCAGTAAATATGCACAATTCTACAGTCCATATTCAGTGAATTCAGTTCTTGCCATAGCTGTCAACCTTAGCACAAAAACCTGAGCCAATAATGGGGAATACAGTCCCAAAAATAGGGACAAATTTAAAATATTCATCTTATAAACTTAGAAAATTGCTAGAAAAAAAGGTTGTGCTACTATGTATTCTGAAGAACATGAAGTTTGAAATTCAAATGCCGGTCAATTCTACTGCGGACAGAACAAAAACAATTTTCAGCAGAGGCAGGGATTAATACTGCAGACACGACTTTGTAAAATGGCAGGGCAACAGAGCAAATCCACACAAACACAGGCAGGAGATGCAGACTCCAAACAGAAGCCACCCCAACCAAGAATCAAACCAGAAAACCTATAGCTGTGAGGCAACAATACTACCACGCACCATCAATTATGCAAGGAATTAAACATTCAGAAACCTGAAGTCTGAAATTCAAATGCCTGTCAATTTTACTGCGGACAGAACAAAACCAATTTTCAGCAGGATTAAAACTGCAGACACGTCTTTGTAAAATGGCAGGGCCAGAGCAAATCCACACAAACACATGGAGGAGATGCAGACTCCACACAGAAGCCACCCCAACCAAGAATCAAACCAGAAAACCTATAGCTGTGAGGCAACAATACTACCACTGCACCATCAAATCTGCAAGGAATCAAACATTCAGAAACCTGAAGTCTGAAATTCAAATGCCTGTCAATTTTACTGCGGACAGAACAAAAACAATTTTCAGCAGAGATGCAGGGATTAATACTGCAGACACGTCTTTGCAAAATGGCAGGGCACCAGAGCAAATCCACACAAATACAGGGAGATGCAGACAGAAGCCACCCCAACCAAGAATCAAACCAGAAAACCTATAGTTGTGAGGTAACAATATCACTGCACCATCAATTATACAAGGAATTAAACATTCAGAAACCTGAAGTCTGAAATTCAAATGCCTGTCAATTTTACTGCGGACAGAACAAAACAATTTTCAGCAGAGACGAGGGATTAAAACTGCAGACACATCTTTGTAAAATGGCAGGGCACCAGAGCAAATCCACACAAACACAGGCAGGAGATGCAGACTCCAAACAGAAGCCACCCCAACCAAGAACAGAAAAAGAAAACCTATAGAGGCAGCAACAATACTACCACCCACCATCAATTATGCAAGGAATTAAACATTCAGAAACCTGAAGTCTGAAATTCAAATGCCTGTCAATTTTACTACGGACAGAACAAAAACAATTTTCAGCAGGATTAAAACTGCAGACACGTCTTTGTAAAATGGCAGGGCACCAGAGCAAATCCACACAAACACATGGAGGAGATGCAGACTCCACACAGAAGCCACCCCAACCAAGAATCAAACCAGAAAACCTATAGCTGTGAGGCAACAATACTACCACTGCACCATCAAATCTGCAAGGAATTAAACATTCAGAAACCTGAAGTCTGAAATTCAAATGCCTGTCAAATTTACTGCGGACAGAACAAAACAATTTTCAGCAGAGGATTAAAACTGCAGACACATCTTTGTAAAATGGCAGGGCACCAGAGCAAATCCACACAAACACAGGCAGGAGATGCAGACTCCACAGAAGCCACCCCAACCAAGAATCAAACCAGAAAACCTATAGCTGTGAGGCAACAATACTACCACTGCACCATCAAATCTGCAAGGAATTAAACATTCAGAAACCTGAAGTCTGAAATTCAAATGCCTGTCAAATTTACTGCCGACAGAACAAAAACAATTTTCAGCAGAGACGCAGGGATTAAAACTGCAGACACATCTTTGTAAAATGGCAGGGCACCAGAGCAAATCCACACAAACACAGGCAGGAGATGCAGACACCACACAGAAGCCACCCCAACCAAGAATCAAACCAGAAAACCTATAGCTGTGAGGCAACAATACTACCACTGCACCATCAAATCTGCAAGGAATTAAACATTCAGAAACCTGAAGTCTGAAATTCAAATGCCTGTCAAATTTACTGCGGACAGAACAAAAACAATTTTCAGCAGAGACGAGGGATTAAAACTGCAGACACATCTTTGTAAAATGGCAGGGCACCAGAGCAAATCCACACAAACACAGGCAGGAGATGCAGACTCACACAGAAGCCACCCCACCAAGAATCAAACCAGAAAACCTATAGCTGTGAGGCAACAATACTACCACTGCACCATCAAATCTGCAAGGAATTAAACATTCAGAAACCTGAAGTCTGAAATTCAAATGCCTGTCAAATTTGACAGAACAAAACAATTTTCAGCAGAGACGAGGGATTAAAACTGCAGACACATCTTTGTAAAATGGCAGGGCACCAGAGCAAATCCACACAAACACAGGCAGGAGATGCAGACTCCACACAGAAGCCACCCCAACCAAGAATCAAACCAGAAAACCTATAGCTGTGAGGCAACAATACTACCACTGCACCATCAAATAAATTAAACATTCAGAAACCCTTAAGTCTGAAATTCAAATGCCTATCAATTTTATTTAACATTTTTAATCAGGACAGTCTGACTTGGAACAAATAAACAAGTTTTCAGTGAAGGGACAGATTTATGAAATGCAGACATGTCTTTGTAACATGGGAGGGCACAAAAGCAAACCCACACAAACACAGGGAGAAGATACAGACCCCACAAAGAAGGAACCCCAGCCAAGAATCAAACCCAAGAACCTGCAGCTGTGAGGCAACAATGCTACTACTACACCATCAAATATCAAGCATTACAACATTTACAAACCACAGATATTATGAGGAACAGATCAGATCAAATATGAGGTAAAAATCTGAAATTTTTTTACAAATGGTGGTGGGTAGGGAACTCAAGTCTTTAACACCTGCATACAGGGTACAGGGTTCAAGCCTGAGGCATTCCCTACCACACCACCATAAGCACCTGGGGCATTTTCACACACACACACACACACAGAGAAAAATAAACATTGTAAATTGAAAGGCACCTTACCTGAATGAATACATCCAGTTAACGTCCGTACAATCCATACATCCTTCCAATACTGAAGACCAGCGAGATCCACATGCTCCTTCCCGAGACGAGATCCCTGAGGCACTGTCCAGTCCCTGCTGCTCCTCTTGCAGTCCGGACGCGTCCATACGGTCTGTGCACTGTAAAGTGCACAGACTCATGTGTCCCCCTATGGGGACGGCCATGCTCCTGAGCATAGACCGATAAGCAATTTTAAAAAATTTTTTTTATTTTTTCATTTCTTTTTCTTTCTTTTTTTCTTTTTGAGGGGGCTGCAGTCCGGCAGCCCTATGCCACGAGCCGCCCCTGATAGTAACATTGCACAGTAAGATTGGGCGCCCTTTGGTAAGGGCCTTAATAGTAGCTGATAAGTAAGGGTGACTGGTGGCAGCTAGTACTACCTTATAGTCTGGACAGCAGGGGGCATAGCTAGTAAACCTGTGCCAGCCTTTCCCAGTTGTATGTTTTTGTATATCAATCAAATCTCAAAGTGTGTGTGTGTCAGCTACTTGGACAGGGACACAAAGCACTGAATGGACAGAGAGGGGTGCTGGAGGTCTTAGCTTGGCCACTCGGCTGAGATCTTACCCCTATACCTGTGCCAGTGGGGAGTCTTACTGAGGATCTGGAGAGAGAGAGGGAGAAACCATCCCCAGATTGACTGTGATCTCTGTGTGCTCTTAAGGGAAACTGTACTTTACTGTCTGTGTACTTGTCATCCTCCCAATGCACACATCCCTCACTGGTGGTAGTGGAAAAGATTGAGGCTCCTTGATTACTGGGCCAGTGCAGCGGATCACATATTAATTGGTTGACTGTGGTGAGATAGCCGCATCACATATTAATTGGCTTGTGGATATTAAATTCCAGTAGCCTGTGTACAGTGGTCACTTAAGGTGTTTGTATTCTTAATCAGCCATGCAGTGAACATTCAGAGTTCATATCACAATTGTTTTTTTTTTTTTGTTAGCTTAGTTAGTCAGGGAGAGCAGGCAAGCATGTCAGCAGAAAAGTATGGCAAGCTGACAAGGAGCCAGTTGGCTGAGATGTGTCAGGCTAAAGGGCTGGTGCATGCCAACCTGACTAAAGCAGACATGATTGCAGCTTTAGTCACAGCTGTATCAGAGAATAGCAACCAGGAGGACAATCAGACTGGCAGTGGAAATGTACAACACTGAGGGAATGGACAGCTCAACCTTTCTGCAGATGACTTAAAAATCCATCTGGAGCTAAAGAGACTTGAGTTGGAGACCAGGTGTTTGGAAATGGAAGCTGAGGAGAAGGAGAGGCAGATGCAGCATGAAAAGGAATGCTGACTCTTTGCCAGAGTCATGGAGATAATGGGGAAGGGAGTAACCAAACTCCAGAAGCAACAAAGGTCAGTAAATTTCTTCCACAATTTACAGTGGGGGATAGTTTTGATGGGTGAGTGAATATCAGTTCTCCACTTTTGAAGGGCTGGCAAACCTTTTGGTGAGGGAACAAGCCCTTAGCACTTTGCATGAAGACATGAGAATTTGGTTAGCTGATAGAAAATGCACTACTGTAGATGAGTTGGGGAAGAAGGGAGACCTATACCTAGCACGTAAGTCATCACTGCACAGGAAAGGGACACCCAGGGCTGCTCATGGGTTTAAGGGAACCCATGGTGGGCAGCCCAGACAGCCCCAACAGAGTCCACCAGTAGCAGGTGAAGCCACTAGTACATCCAGGACCTAGGGTTAAATGTTTTAAATGCAACCAGTGGGGCCATGTAGCACATAGATATCCATGAGGCAAGGTGGGGAACAAAAGGTGGAAGAGCTAGTGAGTGGGAATGACAAAATGCCAACAGTATGTTGTCTTGAGACAACAAGGGTAACAAACTACCACAAGAAGTTATATCCTATCTTAGTGAATGGGAAAGAGGCCATGGCTAAGAGAGACACATCCTTTAACCTAACCATTGTGAAATCTGCAATGGTTACAGAGGAGCACTACTTGTTTGGTCAGTCTACTCTAGTCAGAGCTTTAGGAGGGACCCCATTCTGAATACCTTTGGCTAGGGTTCACCTTGACTGGGAGGGTGGAAAAGGAAGCCAGCAAGTAGGTGTGTTTAAGGATATCCCTGCAAATGTCCTGATAGAGAATGATTTTGATAATGCAGCACCATGTGTGCATGCAGTTACATGCAGTCAGGCTTGGAGACAAGCATGTGGGTCTGGTAGCCTGGGGGAGACCCAGACAGACCGCACACCTGCAGCCAGGACTGGTGAGGTGGTTATATCAGGGAGATGGAAGGTGAGCAACAGCTGCTTGTGGGTACTGATATTCCCTTGGACAGAGTGACTGCAAGGGCAGAGGTGAGTAGTAATACCCAGCCTGACAGTGAGGCACCACTGTCAGAGAATACCAGACTTCCTGTGGAAGGGGTGCTGGGAAGGGTAACAAAGATAGAGATTGGACAGGCTCAGCTCTCAGACCCTACATTACAAGGCCTGAGGGAAGTAGCTAGTGAGGCATCTGATTCTCAAGGGAAGGGGAATCTGCATATTGGGACAAAGGGTTAATGTATAGAGAGTGGACCCCTAAGTTAGGGCTGGAGGATGAGAGAATACATCAGTTGGTAGTGCCTAGAGCCTACCATCTGGCACTTCTAGCAATAGCCCATGATATTCCCTTTGCAGGTCATACGGGCATAATATGTACAAAGAGACATATTATGCAGAACTTTATTGGCCTGGGATTTCCAAAGATGTAACAGGGTACTGCAGGACCTGTGAGCAGTGCCAAAAGGTAGGCAAGGCAGGAGACAAGGTGAAAGCTCCTTTGATGCCTTTGTGTGTAACTGAGGAGACATTTCAGAGGGTAGCTATAAATATTGTGGGGCATCTGAGTAACCCAGGTTCCACAAGGAAGAAGTATATCCTGGTGGTAGTAGATTATGCTACTATGTACCCTGAGGTGGTGGCTCTGTCATCCATCAAGGCAGAGAAGGTGGAAAATGCTTTGCTAGAGAATTTCAGCACTGTATGTTTCTCGAGAGAAATACTGACTGAGAGAGATGCTAATTTCATGTCAGACCTACTGGCTTGTCTGTGGGAACACTGCTGGGTGAAGCACCTAAAGACCACCCCCTACCACCCCCAGACTAATGGTCTTGTGGAGATGTTAAACTCTGCACTAAAGACCATGCTATGGGCATTTGCAAACCAGTTTAAAAGAGAATGGGACAATTGATTTGCTGTATGGACATAGGGTGAGGGGGCCTTTAGATTTGATTTGTGATGAGTGGGAGGGTAAGTGTGAATCCCACAAGGAGTCTGTTGTGGCATATCTCCTAAACCTCAGGACAAAGCTTAGGTAGCTCATGGGCTTGGTGCAGGAGAACCTGGCAGGAGCCCAATAGCAGAAAAATGTCTGGTATCTCAGGAATGCCCGAGCCTGAGAGTATGCTGTGGGACAGCAGGTTATGGTGTTCATTCCTGTCAGACACAATAAGTTGAAGGCAGCTTGTGGGGGACCCTTCAAAGTTGTAAGGAAGGTCAGTGATGTTAACTACATGGTAAACCTGCTAGAGAGGAGGCAGGGGCACAAATTGTACTGCATTAACATGATCAAGCCTTACCATGATAGGGAGGCCCTTGTGCTGAGTATTTGCAGTGGATGGCAGGAGGTGTCTGAGGGGGACCTGGTGACTGATCTTCTCAGTGACACTCGGACTAACACCTCAGTGGAAAGGGTAGCAATGTCCCAGTGGCTATCCCCTACCCAGGTTCAAGAAAATAAGCAGTGTTACAGGAGTTTGGGGACATGTTCACTTAGAAACCTGGGTGCACCCACCTGATGCAATACAATGTGGATACAGGATCCTAAAGGCCTGTCATCCAGGCCCCTTACAGTGTGACTGAGTGAAGCAGACAGACCCTGATGGAGGAGAAGCAGGAAATGTTGGAATTGGGAGTAATCCAAGAGTCCAGCTGTCCCTGGGCCTCCCCACTGGTGCTGGTAACAAAGAAATATGGCAGCACCAGGTTCTGTGTGGACTCCATAAAACTAGTCACCTAGAGTCAGATGCTTACACCATGCCTAGGACAGATGAAGCATTAGATCAGCTGGGTGGGGCTACATATCTGACCACTATTGATCTGACCAAGGTCTACTGGCAGGTGCCCTTGACTCCCACCACTAGACAGAGTCAGCCTTTGTGACTCCTTTTGGATTACATGAGTTCACAAATATGCCTTTGGGGATGAAAAATGCCCCAGTGACCTTCCATAGGCTAGTTAGAGCATATCCTAGCAGGAGCAGGAGATTATGTACTTGTTTACCTGGATGATATTGCCATCTACAGACATTTCTGGCATGATCACCTTCAGCATGTTAAGGAGATCCTGCACAGACTGCAAAGGGCACGGTTGACCATTAAGCCCAGTAAGTGTCATTTGGGTATGGCAGAGGTCTCCTACCTGGGACATAGAGTGCTGAGTGGTAATATCAGGCCAGAACCTGCCAAAGTGGAAGCTATTCAGGCATGGCCTGCCCCTGTTACCAAAAAACAGATGAGAGCATTCTTGGAGACAGAGGGGTACTATAGAAAGTTTGTTCCCAATTATAATAATATAGCGGCTCCCCTCACAGACCTGATGAGGAAAAACAGGCCAGATAAAGTACTGTGGACCTCAGCATGTAAGCAGGCATTACAAAAGCTTAAAGGGGCTATGGGAGGACCCCATGTGTTAGCCAGTCCAGATTACAACAAAGAATTTGTTGTGCAGGTAGATGCTTCCAATCATGGGGTGGGGGCTGTACTCAGCCAGGTCTCCTCAGAGGGAGAAGAGCACCCAGTTGTATATCTCAGCTATAGACTCCAACCTAGGGACGAATGTTATACAGCAGTAGAAAAGAATGTCTAGCTATAGTATGGGCACTGCAGAAACTTCAGCCCTATCTATATGGAATAAATTCACTGTAATTACAGACCACAATCCCCTCACATGGCTAAATCAAGCCAGCCAACAAAATACCAAGTTATTAAGGTAGAGCCTAGGGTTGCAAGCATATGATATGACAGTGTATCACCGTAGTGGGGTCAGCAATGCCAATGCAGATGGGCTCTCAAGAGAGGGTATGAGTTAATGTATGGCCAGACAGGCTCATTCCTCTCAAGCAACAGTTCTCAAGAATCACTTGGAAAAACTAGATTGAGTCTTCAAAGGGGAAGAAATGTGATGATGTCAGGTATTCCCATCTATGCCAGGAGAAGTAGGGCAGTGGATGTGTAAAGTATGCCAGCATAGCTAGCTGGAGTTTTGTAAGGAATTCTATGTCATTTGCATATCAAACTGATTTGTACAGATGCTTGTGTTGAAAATGTATTTTTAAAGCTGCTTGTGTTAAAAATGCACCAACAGTGGGTCTTGCTGGACAGAAAATAGATAAATCTGTATGACAGACTGTACTGTAACTGTTGAAATGAATACTGTAACAGAGGATACTGGAAGAAAAGAGTTTAATCCTACTCCAACTAACTTTGAAAAATAGTCTGAAATTAAATTGCCTGGCTTAGACTATAAAGATTGTATCTTACAGTTCTGATTGCAGCCAGAGATGAAACATCTGAAAAAAACAGGACTAGGAAACTTACTGTATTTTCCTTAGGGTGAACTAATTGCTACCTTGGAAGGGTGGAAGTTTTGAAATGGTTTTAAAGTTTACAGATGCTATAACACATCTCAGCACAGCTCTATCTGTGTGTATGGTAACACATATGTGCTAAATTCTGGTTCAGTTTCTGGCAGTGGGGGTAGTATAGGAACTAGATTCAGATGACAAGATGTTTGTGATGTTATTCTGTAACCCAGCACTGAAATGATGTTTCAACACTAGATGGGACAGAAGTCTGAGTGCAGTCTGTTTTTGAAAAATGACAAAGAAGGAAGGACCACTCACCTACTTCTGGCCTTGCTTTAGTAAGTAACCAGGGAACAGTAATTTTTTAGATCAGCCAGGAAAATATAGTGAGATTAGCTATGTACTGTTTTTCTGTATCTGTGTGAATCTATCTATCTGTGTTATTTTTAATATTTCCTGTGATTGAAACTCTGTTGGTTATTGACAAATAGATATTTAGTATCTTCATATTCTTTTATTATTTATTATTAAATATATTTAAACGTTTATTGTGGCTGGTCTTTTAGAGAACATTCTAACTTTTGAGAATACTTATATTTATTTGGTGACAATGTGGTCGCTGCTGAAAGCCTTGCTGCATTGGTCAACCGGTACCATTTTTATTAGTATTAATTTTACTCTGTATAATTGGGTACCCTTGTAAGAGCCTTAGAATAGTTGGCTGGTGGCAGTATAACTACCTTATAGTCTGGGCAAAGATAGCAGAGCTAGTAAATATTTTCCAGCCTTTCCCAGGTGTGTGTGTGTGTGTGTGTGTGTGTGTGTGTGTGTGTGTGTGTGTGTGTGTGTGTGTGTGTGTGTGTGTGTGTGTGTGTGCGAAAATCAAATCTCAAAGAGTGTGCACATTAGCTACTTGAACCAGGGATACAGAGCACTGGTTTCACAGAGAGAGTGGTGCAGGACTTGGCTTGGAACACTCAGCTGAGGACTCAACTCTACAGCTATGCCAGTCGGGTATCTTACTGGGGGCTTGGAGAGAGAGAGGAAAACCCAGCCCCTGGACTGAGTGTGTTCCCTTTGTGCTCTTAAGGGAAATTGTGCTTGGTGCAGAGAGCTGCATCTGGAAGTACTGTGTGTATCTATTTTTGTTCCAAGTGAACTTCCCTCACCAGTTTCAAAGGTGAAGATTCAGCCTCCTTGATTACTTGTCCAGAGCAGGGACATCACAAGCTGATTAATACAGGTTGAGGTATGGTACATACCTACTTCAGTATACATATTGTCATAAACACAGACTTGGGCTTTGTGAAGAGAGAAGATTTTCACTTAAGTATTCTGACCATAATAGATACAGAAGTGCATTTTTAATGTATTATCATAATTATCCTGCTTAAACAATTACACACTTTCAATTGTGTTTCATAACTAAATCATTAAAGAGATATGCCCCTACAAAAATGTAAGCATCAAAATATTAATGAAATATTTCTTGCCTTAAACATAATTATGGCACAATTTTTATGTAGTGTTACCTTCCTAATCATAATGTTTTAGAAAGTGCATTGTGACACCCTTTTAAAAATAAACATCATTTGGAATTGAACCCTGGATCACCTGTGTTTTATCCCTAAAGTTTGTGCACTTCCACCCGGTACTACAGAGGCAGTTACATAGCAGGTGGATTTTCTACACTGTACTGTCTAGTGTGCTGACGTTCGTTCATTGCCATTAAGCCTGTTTGTGCTACAGAAAGCTGGCCAAATAACATTTTTCACTTTTTTCCTTAAGCAGGTAAGCTTGTTTGCATGCCGTTCAACAACAAGCAAGTGCACAAGGCAAGAAACAGAAAAAAAGCATATAAAGTTCTGATGAATGTGATTCCTACATCTAGAGTGATAATTTCTGCATTCCCTTCTCACTGTATGGCTCTGAACTCCAGAGGAACTTTATTAATGGGCCAAAGTCACTACATTTACAGTTACTGCCACAAAAACAGGTATATAAAATGTGCACATCACTCACTCATTATAAATACCGCATATCTGAGCCAAACATGTGTGTGTGCTAATGTAGATTACAGAAATGAAATTGTTCGGTTTCCTTCAGCTGTGAGCTCTGTTTGCACTCTGCTAACAAGTGCTGACATTACATAGGCAGAGAAACATATGCAACACTTTATATTCAACACAACAAATCACAAGTTGCATTTTCACATCTGCTGCAAACATTACAAGCAGCATGTGGATTCAAACCCTGCATCCTCTTTCCTGTTTCTTTAAAATCATATAATTTAACCTGTATGCTACATTGATACTTAGATGCAATGTACATTTTCATCTCTTACTGCTGTTCAAAGTGCTGTAGCAAAGAGCACCTATACCAATGTAAAATGTGCTACTAATGGCAAGACAAGTTAAATTTCTCAATTTGTACCTTGGGCAGATGACTGTCATTCACTGCTTCAAAATCCTGCCAGTTTAGAGAGCACTCTGTCAAAACACGTGCAAATGAGGAACACAAAAACAGAAAAGATAATAATAACAATTGTCAGTAGTAACACATATAGGGTAATAAAAATGAAAAGGCAGGATTGTGAAGTTTTCTAGATCTGTGTGCGGTATAACCTGATCATGTTCAGAAAATATGTGTTAACTCTGTCAGACAGTACACTATCTGGAACTGAACCCTCAACTCAGTGCAATAACAACACAAATAGTTGTGTTTCTTATCTCTCTTTGCCACCAACACAGGAGTACAAAATGATAATTTCTAATTTTCTTGAACATGTCTAGATCAATGTCAGAACAATCAGAAATAGTTGCAAGACATTAGCAACTAACAATTGTTATTGCTCCTCCCTGCAGTTTCTAGGGTGTGCGCATGCAATCATGTATCTAACTACACCATGTTTACATCCACTACACCAACTGATTTTTTTTGATATTCCGGAATTCTAATGATTTCAGACCTCATTTGCATATCCACAGTGCTCAGAGTGCTGAATGTACATTATAGAAGGGTAATGGTGTAGCTTTGGAAGTGAAAGGAAGAGAAACTGATTGAATACAGACAAAGCACTGTTGCTTTACTTGAATATGATTGTTCTACAAATCACTGCACTATTTCACAAGTTATGTTTGTCCCCTACACACATTACTTGCATTTTCATATTTTGAATATATTTTGATATGCAATGGAAAGAAAATTGCAGTGTATGCAATTTTAAAATTTCACTACTGCCTTACTACACATGTGGTAGTTCTTGCTGTGCTGTCCAAGTTAGTATGGTTATTTCACAGTAAGTATTGTGTTATCATTTGCTATTGTGTCACTGCCTCAACAATGTGGTTGACTGATTGGATATGATGAGTTATACCCTGAATTGGGCAGTGTCTGTGATGTTACATCTATCTGGGGAGGGCCTGCATCCGTGTCTTGGCCTACTGCACCCACTCCCCACCCTGTGACAATGATAATGAATGTGCCATGGGCTTTGCTCATTTGGGTTTGACTTAGGGTTTCATACATGACTGACGCACAGAGTGGATAGGTACAAGACTTACAGTATGCAGGTAGTTTATCTTCTTACACATTTGTTCGTATACTACAGGTTCCACTGACATTAATGCAGTTAGGAGTTGTGTGCTTTGGGGGCATCTCTGTCTGGTGATAACCTTAACACTGACATTACATGGGTAAGTAATGTTTGTGAACATCAGGTGACATCACTTTTAATATTTCTATATGAATAGGTTATGTGTAGTCCTTCACTGATAATTGTGCATGCTATCATTTGCCACTTAGCTGCTGAGTGTGAGCATTGATCTTTGAGTCTAAGGTGGTGAGCACGTGTAATATTCTTTGCTTCTTAGCCAAGGGCATATTGTGCATGCCTATATCTGCAGGCTACCTGTGCATTTGGAGGTTCACCCTCAGAGTCATCTGTATGTGTGGCAGGTGTTTGTCCTGCCTGTGGTCCAGGAATATGTGGCCTGCACAGACATCGAGGATGATCACTCAGGCATTACAAACAACTTAGCAGTTGATTGAGTAGAACCCCCTCATGTTGATGAATGTCTTTCCCTGTTCACCAGGTGGGGCTTTTGTTTCTATCTCAATGCAGTCTATGCCCCCCAAGAAATCAGGGAGGTGTGCTACAGCATAGAAATTCCTACATTGTTCTTGCTCTCTCATCTGTTGTACATGGAAAACAGATGTACTTCCTTGCATGTTGTAGCATAGTATTTAGATATTGGTGAAATATTCTTGAAGCTGAGGCCTGTGACACCCCTAATATATCCTCTGTGGGTCTCTGGAATGCACCAGTAGCTAATATCCTTAATGCTACTCATGCCTTAGCTTTCATTGGTTTAGGTTCTCCTCATTTTCCCCTAAGTCTGAGGTGGGGGTGCAGAGGTTGCAAGATTTCCTGTAGTGTTTCCCTATCAACCCTGTATTGCTCTACTATTTCAGTATCATCCAGTCCATGATATGTCAAATGGTTTCTGAACACCCTTCTTCTCCTTGGATGATGTCTTTCAGCAGCATAGATTTGAGCCTGTTGCACACACACATGCAAGAGAGCAACAGTAGCCCCTAACATTGCTATATTTTCTAAGTGTGAGGGTGGCTGTATTCCAAGAGGTTTTGGTGCTCAAAGCAAAGTGGTACACCAGCACTACGCAGTTGCTTTAGAGCTTCCTGAATGGCACCAGTATATTGCAGTTTTTATTAGTATGTAATTCAGGTGATTATGCTTTCATTAGCATATTTCGCTGTTTACCTTTGTTTGGCGGCTCTAGATGATGTATAGAGCCATTTTATGAATACAAAATGGTTCGCTGTCATATGATAGCAGTGCAAAAAATAGATGTCCATGAATCTGGACCATTGTTTAAAACAGGTTTCAGTAACATGCAAATAAGATGTGCCTTACTGTCAGAAAATGTGTATTAGTATCAATCAGAGATTGTGTACCCATATCAACACCTTACTGGGGAAAGTTGGAATACAATGTTACTATATCTATAGTGACTAATAGTTGTTAAAGACCCACTTTGTCCACATGTTTAGCTCTGTCCCGGAAGTACCATGAGTCTTCAACCTGTTCCTTCCAATGAAGCTCTTGAAGTGTACCCAACTTCCAAAATCTGTTCTTGTGGTTTTTAATAAAATCAAATTTTGTCCTCTCAGATCAAGCAAATGATCATATTTCTAGAATTATAAGTGTTACTAAAGAAGCATAAATGGCAAAATGTTCAGGTTAAATTAATCGTTAAATTATAGCATCCATTAGCTTTTATATATTAAAGTCACAATAAGCACCATAGATAATATTTTTTGTAAGTTTTCCAAGCATTTTACACTACATAAGTATCCACTAAAGCTACGCCCATACTGTCAGCAGCATTTTGTTCACCCAGCTGTGAGTTTTTCTGTTTGTGTTGCTTTTTTGAGATATTTTCAATTTAGTATGAAAATATGGATGAAATAAATAATTAGCATATGACCAACATGTGATATTGCTTTAGCTACCTTAGACAGAGATATAGTATCAATGTAGCCTTGTTGTCCATATGTAAGATTTAGGATGAAATATGCTTTTGCAATCATTAATTAACTACAAGCAGGGAATATCAGACACCTGGAGGTGTCACGCGGGTAATACTAGGGAAATACTTGGATATTAATAAACAATGGAGCAGTTTGGACCAACTTACTTAATTTGCTGCCTACAAAGAAGACCAATGCCTTTGTTTTGAACCCTCTTGTCAATTAAATAGATGTGAAGGATGAATTTCAATAACTGTCATGAATTTCTGGTATCCAAGGTAGGAAGTTCAACAAAAGCAAAACATTTCCAAGTCAATATGTCCATTCTGCAAAAGTTCAAAAATTGCAGAATCTATATTGTTATGCCAAATGTGTGTCTCAAAGTCATTTCAACATATTTGTTTCCCTTCAATAAGTGTTAACATTCTTTAAACTTAAATGTCAGTATCCATAATTAAGTTCCCCATGCCCTTCTTTTGTATAGATGTAAGATTCAACTGCTGTTTAGTAAATTGTTGGTGTAGTAGCTACAACTATGAAGTATTTATTCTTTTTAATTTTACTGTTTACATATGTGATGATGTGAGGTATTGCCAGCTATGCCAGGAGAAGTAAGGCAGTGGATGTGTAACATATGCCAGCATAGTTAGCTGGAGTTTTGTAAAGAATGTATGTCATTTGTATATAAAAATTGATTTGTACAGATGCTTGTGTTGAAAAATGTATTTGTAAAGCTGCTTGTGTTAAAAATGTGCCAATAGTGGATCCTGCTGGACAAAAAAAAAATACACCTGTATGTCAGACTGTATTGTAACTGTTAAAATGAATATATTGTAACAGAGTTTACTGGAAGAGTAATTCTTTACATCAGTCAGGAAAATATAATGAGTTTATTTAAGTGCTGTTTTTTTGTATCTGTGTGAACCTTTCCGTCTGTGTTATTTTTAATATTTCCAGTGACTGAAATTCTGGTGTTTATTGCGAAGAGGTATTCAGTTTTGTCCTGTTTTCTTTTTATTATTTATTATTAAATATATTTAAACTTTTCATTATGGTTGGTCTTTGAAAGATTATTTAAATCTTTGTGAGTACTTATATTTATTTGGTGACACTGTGGCCACTCCTGAAAGGCTTGCTGTTTGGTCAACCTTACCATTGGTATTAGTATTAATTTCACTCAGTATAATTGGATACACTGTTAATAGCCTTAGAGTATCTGGCTGGTGGCAGTGGAACTACTTTATAGCCTGGGCAGAAAGTGGTAGAGTGGGTAATCTGTACCAGCTTTTTCCAAGTGTGTTTGTGTAAAAATCAAATCTCAAAGAGTGTGTGTGTTAGCTTCTTGGAACAGAGAAACAGAGCACGGATTTCTGCAGAGAGAAAGGTGGAGTCTATTTTGGAGAGAGAGAGAGAGAGAGAGTCCAGCCGCAAGACCTGGATTGTGCTCCCTGTGTGCTCTTAAGGGAAACTGTGCTTGATGCACAGAGCTGCATCTGAAAATTCTGTGTGTATCTATTTTTGTTCCAAGTGAACTTTCCTCACAGGTTTCAATGATGAGGACTGACACTCCTTGATTACTGGCCCAGAAGAGGGACATCACAACATACATAATGAAAGGAAGATTGTAATAGGAGAGAAATGGGTGACTGCCTGGATCCAACACTTCAAGGGGTGGGGGCAATGGCTCCCTCAACAAATCAATTTAATTTAAATTCCATTGCCTATAGCATAACCTACTGAATAAAGTCTCTCTCTAAGGACCAATGTACAGTAAGTAGCAAGCACATTACAGGAAGTAGCACAACACAGTAGGAAGTACTACAACCAATGAACACATGCTGTTTTGAACCAAAAGCTGCTTGAGCAGCACTGAAACAGCTACAAGTGGGGGTGTTGGAAAATTAACTGGAGGCAGAGCATGTTGGAAATTTAATGATTTATTATGACAGAGCATTGTGTGTGTGTGTGTGTGTGTGTGTGTGTGTGTGTGTGTGTGTGTGTGTGTGTGTGTGTGTGTGTGTGTGTGTGTGTTCAGATGGTAAAGCTATTAATTTAATTAAAACAAATGTGATTTTTCTGCATCATCAGGAGCATTGCATCGTTAAGTGACTTGTTCAGAGTCACACAGCAGGCAAATAGAGTTAAGGGCCAAATGAAGATAAAATGAAGGTAAAAGCAAAGAAGAAAATACTATTTACATTGTCAAGTTTGACCAGTGTTTTATGGTAACTGGGGAGAGGCAGCCAATAATAGGATAGTGGAATAGCTGGCAGGGACTTGTTTCATTACTCTCCATGGGGTCCCATTTGACCACAAACAGCTATGTTGACTCTGTAGCATATGCTGCAACAATATGGCATTTTCACTCATTCAAATAGGTCTGACCTATATTGAGAGATGTCACTGGGGATAGCTATTCTTGATGACAGGAAAGATAGAGGAAGGCTAAAATAAGATATAGGTGTCCTGCAGGCATGCAAGCCTCCCCATTAAAAGATAATAATACATTGTATGCAGTGATAGTTCTGATTTTTGTATGACTTGTATGTTGTTGAACAAAAGCTCCTGCAGCATCTATCAGCTTTAATTGTTTTGTTTTATTCATCACAGTAAAGAAAGAATTAATTCATTAACAGGCCTGAATTGTGTAATATATTTGGAACATGTTGCATTTTGGAAATATATTTTTGCAGTAACTTATTTACTGCCTCAAGCAGATGCAAAGGGGTTGACATTTGTCAGATTATGTCCTCTGCATTATTTCTAGTGATGATCAAAACTGTCTGATCTCAGCATCCATCGTGCAGTCATTGTTGCCTATTAATGTGGTACAGTCTTCTCTACAAGATTAGATTGTAAAGGAGTTCTGCATTTACCTAAAAACTGTTACTTTGGCAGCTAGTGCAGAGGACTAAAGCTCTGACTTTCTAATGAGCTGTTTCAGGTTCAAGGTTTGGATCTTTCCTTCCTCATTTATTTACTGCGTGGCCTTGAGCAAGTTACTTACCCAAGTTGAATCCTAAAAGTCCCAGAGAGCCAAATAAACTTCCGTTATCACTTTGTAATCCTTGGCAGTGCACTGTGCACATTACTTAGTACCTAAGATTTGGCTTTTACTGTTTGCAGGCAGAAGCATATACTTCAAGAATAAAGGTGCAGTCCTTCTTTGTTCACAGTCCTGTTGACTTCTAAGCAACCAAAACTTCTTGTCTGAAGTTAGAATCCTGCCAAAACTGGGAGACATAGTAGATCACAGTACAATAAAAATGTTACATCAGCCTGAAAATATTGTTAATGGCATGTGACACTGATTTCTACATACTGGCCTCCAGTGTTAACTTTGCAAATCATGACATGCTAGAACTGAATCTGAAGCAGAGATAGTACAGAAACATGTATCACTGCATAATGTATAATTCCACACACACACACACACACACACACACACACACACACACACACACACACACACACACACACACACACACACACACACACACACACACGCTAACTATATTAAAATTTGCACTTCTTAAATGTTTCCATAAATATGACAGTACTCTATTCTGTATCTGTCACTGTAGTTGATGTTGTTGTTGTTTCTTTCGGCTTTTCCCGGTTAGGGGTCGCCACAGCGGAACTCCGGTCCGCTAATGATTGGTAGTTGATTTTTACATGCCGAGTTACTAGCCCTGACGCACAACCTTCAACTCTTACATATCTAGTACAGTACCATACTGGCTACTTGTCAAATGACTAAACTCACCACCATTGCTGTCTTATTTATAATTATTTACCAAATTCTGTTTATATGAGATGGAAACCGTTTCCCTGTGCTTCACATTGGTCTGTTTTGTAGTTATTTATGGATAAGATTCCTTGTCCCTTGGCAAATTTCAGGGCATTTCCTAATGTAAAGGGGCATTACTGAAAATGTCAGCTACGTTGTAAAGCTATAACAAGATGAAATATGACAGGAATAAGAAAAATAAGCTGCTGTCTTAGTAAAACCAATCTAATACCCAAAAACCATCAACATCAGTCATTACCATTCATGTCATAGCCCCTTCAATTTATAGAACTATTTTAGCATCTAGAATACTGCCGACTAAAGAAATATGCTCACCGTTCCTCTCAACCTCTTAGAGCAAGAAATCTGGACAAAGGCAAAAATAATGGGGAGGTAAATGCCCAAAAACAGGGATACTTTTTAAATATTACTTTTACAAACTTTGAAAGTTGATAGAAAAACAGGTTTTGCATTAGCATGAATTTTTCTTAAGGATATAAAGTCTGAAACTCATATGAATGTCATTATTTTCTGACTTCAGTCCTCAATGATTTGCCAGTTATTTGCAACAAAACCACAATTTTATGAGAAACAGACCAAAAAAAAATAGGCAAAAATCTGGACATTCTGTGAAAATCTGGGCAATTGAGAGGTATGATACTGCCACACATCCACCCACACATGCACTTTCACACATACTCAACTCACTCAGTTGTGTACTTACTCTCACACTCACACATGCATGCAGACACACAAGCACACACAAGCATTCAACTTACTCACTCACTCCACCCTCAATCCCACCCCGATACACACACAAATTAATTCTCTTTAACCTTGTGCCTTCACTTCTGTTGTAATCTTAAATGCAGATAAGGCTTGCTGACCTAGCTTCAAGTAAATATGACCTATTCAGAAGTCATAGAACACCAATGAAGCTAGCACATTCCTTCAGATCGAATTTCATATTCAGCAGGTTTTTTCCTTTCACAGTTCATGTGGATCAGTAATCTTCCAACCCCAAGATTATAAATGTCAGCAATGGAATTTCATAATCCCTTCAAAAATGCACTCTGGCTTTACATAAGAAATAGAATCTTCTCCATGTGTGACAGCTTCTGATTTGCAGAAACTCTCTAGGTACAATTCTAAATTGTGCTTTTTAAAATATAATCTGCACATCTTCCTCTCCCCCCACCACAACATTTTTCTCCCACACTATCTTTCAAGCTTCAAACATCTGTTTAGTAAACTAGCCATTTCCCTCATTCAAACTGTATTTATCATCTCACCTGACCACAGATGCACACACACACACACACACACACACACACACACACACACACACACACACACACACAGCTCTCTGACAGCAAAATGCATTCTGTCTCCATTGTCACTACCTATATTGCCTGTATCCTTGTCTTTCACCCATTGTTAATCTCACACATGTACTTCTGGATCCTGCTACTCTGCTTTCTTTACTACCATATGAATAATCAATTTTTTTTCATCTTCTGGCAAAAGTATAGATTATTTTCCAGTTTTCTGACCCTCTGACAATGTCTTCCACAGACACAGTTCTTTTCTTCCTGCTGCATTCTTTTCTTACTGTTGGACTCATCCAGTGTTTTCCTTATTGCATAAATCCATGTTATTAATTTTTGCAGTTGCCTTTTTTCAATTTATGCAGTGGAATAGAATCCTTAAAAAAATAGCTGTGTAGATCAAAGTTTTTTGAACAAAATGAATGAACACATAAATGGACTCATGCATGCCACATATGCTCTATATTAGACTTAAAATAGAATGATGCATTAATAGTTGCAAACAGAAAATTCTATTTTCTCTTTACAGTCTATAATCTGGTAATGCAAAAGGCCACATTAAAACATTTCATATAGAATCATGTAGCAGATATTCTCATTTTGTCAATTTAGAAGTCAGAAATCATGTTGGCCCTTTCCTAAGAGCTTTTCATCCTATTTTTCTAAAACTACTGGGAAATTGTTTGCTTTGGCTACACATGACTGTGATGATCAGGAGATATAGTCTCATGATCCTTATCATTGCCACCAATCAATATGTGACAGATAGGGACTAAGATTTCATCATTTACAATGCTGATGAAAAAGTGATATGCAATGGCTGACTGTCCTTAAAACACATAGCAAATGCATACTACTGCTTTGGGTAATGGCTAACACTTGCTACACCCAAATAAGCTTTACACTAATGAGCTATAAAGTAGAATTATAAGAACTGGCTTTTAAGGATATCATTCTCCTTGCTCTCAGCCTATTGCCTTCAAGCATAATTGTGCAGTATTACTAGGAGTAACTCAGACTTGATCACAACTATATTACACACATACACACACACACACACACACACACACACACACACACACACACACACACACACACTCACACACACAAATACACACACACACACACACACACACACACACACATATGCACACGTGCGCTCACACACACACACTCACACACACTGTGGCACATTTCCAGTACAAGTATTCATTTTCTGTCTTTGCATTAATACTGCAATCTGACTGACTGGTTTAGCACACCTGGAACACAATTACTGTCCATTCAACTAAAACTACGGTCCTGAACTTTTGGAATATAAAAATATACTTTATTTAATAGAAATCAAGCAACATAGTTAATATACATGTCTCTACTAGATACAGGTAGCCTGTAAGTGCTTTATGTCCCAGGTCACTGCTTGTAAATGTTTCATCTCCCAAGTCCCTGCTTATACTTATCAAATGTACCAGAACTTTTCAGAGATTTGGGATACATGGCTAAGCTTAAAAAGGCTGTATTGGTCATTAGCCTAGTTCACACCTATGAACCTATATTTGAGATGTAGCCATTACATCAAAGGGACACAATGTCAAATCCCAAAAGTCTTGACCTCAAAATCCTCAAAGGTTGAATGTCGAACTTATGAAAAAAAGTAGCTTTTTGTTTTTTGTATAAGAGAGCAGTACAGTAGGCCTGTTTTTGTTTTTTTTTGTGTTTTTTTTTTCGCTCTTTCCCCACTGTAGTGCAATCTCAGATTTGGAATATAAAAGTAGCAGGGAGTGTGGAGGTGTAGACCCTCACAAGGAGGATGCAGGATGCTTGCCCATCTGTATAGAATATGTTTGAATTTTTTTATTTTACGAATTCTGTGGTTTGACATTTTGAGGATGATCTTTTGGGATTCAGTATTACATCTGTTCAAAGTAATGAATATATTCCATATGTATATGTAATATATTTATATATATATATATATATATATATATATATATATATATATTATAATTTTATATATATATATATATATATATATATATATATATATATATATATATGATAACACTTGAAAACATCGAAATTCTAAACCATCGAAATTCATATGGTCGAGACCATATCATCGAGTGTTTAGAACATCAATGCTGTCAAGGGGAAGAAAAAGGTAAGTAAAAACAGGAACAATCTAGTGTTTCTGCAGGGCAGCAAGGTGCCCTGCACACTGTGTCTGTGAATGTGCCATCTCTGTGATGGCACTGCAGACAGGGTACGGGAAATCTCCCGTTTAGCGCTTCTGCATATAGTGCTAAAACAGAAATTTCCCTTTACCCCACTGTAGTGCGATCTTGGAGTTGGTATATTAAAGTTGGGGGGGTACAGCCCCCTCATGGGAGGTGCAGGGGGGCAAAGCCCCCCCTTCATAAAATAATTTTTAGAGGTTTTTTCTTTTTTTTTACGTTACCTTTGAATCCTCGATGGTTTGAAACTCGATGTTCTGGTCCCCATGATCAGAATTTCGATGTTTCAAGCATTCGATGATTCAAAGTGGAACTATATATATATATATATAATATATATTATAAATATTATGTAGATAAAAGTATGTGTGAGTGTGTGTGTGTGTGTGTGTGTGTGTGTGTGTGTGTGTGTGTGTGTGTGTGTGTGTGTGTGTGTGTGTGTGTGTGTGTAAAATTATAAAATATGCATTTAAATATACACACGTGGATTTACTTTCAAATTTCAAATTACCAATATCCCAAATCGCAAAATGTTGAGACTGGAATACAAAATTTCATTTTGCTAAAAAGTTTATAATACCATAACACAAAATATCGAAAAACAAAAAACAAAGCTAACCTTCCAACCCTGCACCACTGTAAAGCAAAATACAAAAGATTGAGCTTAACTACTCTAGAAAAATAAGCTATATTCTCTTTCCTTTGCTGCTTCTGGGCTTCTTTAAAAACTCAATAGCCCAAACAAAGAGGAAAGTATAGTAGTCCTAGGTCATAATCTGCTACAGATTAGAAGTCTGAAGTTTGAATGAGAATATTTTCTTTGTTTTTTTTTTTTGTTTTTGTTTTGTTTTTTTTTTTTGTTGTTTTTTGTTTTTTACCTGAGTTGCACAGGTCACACAGAGGTCCATAACAAATAAAGCAATTCAGCTTTTGATTCTAGTAAACATAGATGTTGTGACAGTAAAAGAGTAATTATACATTTCACACACCTTTTCCACATTTTACATGCTTGATGTCTTTTTATTGAAAAAAAAACAGTTAAACAGTTACCGGCTTTGTACAGCCCTTAACACAGGCAACTAATCATGTTTTGCAATTAAAACTAAAAGCTGCAGTCAAGGAGTTCAATGTGAGCAAGTACAAGCCAGGAGTGAGTCGGAAAGCTCCAGTTTAGTCTTTAACCTGTCCAGTATTGTTTTCACTCCATGACAAATGGATTTATCAAACAAAGGTTTTTCTTTTGTTTCAGCTACTGGCTCAGATCTAACAGGCATTATTACCAGTGTTAGCCTATTTACACGCAAGGTGATACTGGAAGATATGTTTTCAAATGGACAAATTTCCAAGATGAACACAGTGAGTAATAAACTTAACACACCTAGTATTTTTAACCCCCCCTTTATCTCCAGCGCTAGTGGCCTTTTTGAAACTATGTGAGCCAGATGTTTATTCTGTTTTTGATGCTGGTGCAGAGTATCATTTTTTTTCAGCTTGACAAATGATGAATATAAGGCACTCCATGAACTTAAGAATGATAATAGGATACATATTAGACCTGCTAATAAGGGTGGGGCAGATGTAGTCATGGATTATAATTTTTATCGCTCTAGTATGCTGGAGCTACTTTCTGACAAAGGAATTTATACTAGAATTACGAAGAAAGAGGTGGGCAAACTGGTCCAAAATGTTCATCATGATTTATATGATCTTTTGATGTGTGGACTTATTGCCCGTGGTTTATATAATTTTTTGTTTGTTGATTATCCTTTGACGCTGGTTATCCATGGCTCACCCAAGATTCACAAAAATGCCACCAACCCTCTCATGCGACCAATAGTTTCTGGGGGGGGGGGGGTTTACTTAGTCCCTCTCTCTATATGTAGAGAATAAGTTAAAACCTCAGTTAGCTAAAGTTTCAAAAGTTTTGAAAGATATCCAGCAATTTTTATGTTCTTTGTTTGATTCTATGAACAATGTTGATGTATCTAAATTTCTTTTAGTTACACTTGATGTTAAAACTTTGTTTACAATCATACCTAATACAGCAGGTGTAGATTTGGTTAGATCATTTTTAGTACACAACAGTAGTTATATGCATAACACTATAACAGTGATAGTCATCTTGCTGGATCTTATCTTGGAAAATAATGCTTTTATCTCTGAAGGTGAACATTTCTTGCAAAGGTTAGGAGTGGAGTGGGACGAAGAACATGTTATGAATAATAATGTTTACATTCACAATATCAAATATTATGCTAGATTTGTGGACAATATCTTTCTTTTGTAGGAGGGTACTCTGCTTTCCTTGACTCAGTTTGTAGCATATCTAGAAACTACCACCAACCTTTTAAGGTTTACGTTGAATTTTTCAGCTGATACCATAGATTATCTATATGCTATTTTAGCAAGTATGCTGTTGGAGGCCTGGATATCCAATGTTTTAGGAAGTCTTGCTAGAAAAATTGATTGTTGCATCTTACTAGTATGCATCCACATCACATATATTGTAACTGGTCTGCTTCAAAACGTCGACTTGCCATTTCATTGACATTCAAAACAGTGAGACCAAAACATAAAAAATTTACAATCATGAACTCCCAGAACATCATATTTCCTCTCCGGGAAAGTAACCACTTGGCCTCCAATGATAACATTACAACTGGAAACAAATTACACCCACTGAAGTGGAGGGCGCTGCTCCCTCCACACCCCCTCCCCTACTTAAATATACCAACTCTGAGATCACACTACAGTCCAGAAATTGTGACCAAGTGATTACTCTCCCTGAGAAAAAATACGATGTTCTGGGAATTTGTGATTGTAAATTTCTAACATTTTCATCTTGCTGTTTTGAACATCAATGAAATGGTTAGTCGACATTATGAAGGGGACCCACTCTAACATATTGAAAGGACAGTCTATTCGAATTTCTAGACTTTCTACTGATGATTCTAGATTTGAAGCTACTATGGCATCTTTATGTGATGATTTTATTCAACGGGGCTATTCAAAGGCAGCTGTTCGTAATTAATTTAATGATGTTAGGAATATGAGGAAAGACAGAGCAGCACCTTACTTCACAGCAAATAGAAAGTAGATATACGTAGCAATAGGGGTTTAATGCAATGTACCCTGAGGATTTCATTTACTTATTGTAGTAATATTCATGTATTTTGTGATATTATAAAGTAAAATTGGCCTATTCTTCTAGCAGATGACAAAGTTAGAGAAGTAGTTGGTGACAGTCCTAATTTTATTTTTAGAAAAAAATCTCTCTATGAAAAAGACTTTTGTGCCTTGGAACTTCAGGCCAATTATCTACGAATAAATGTTTTTATGCAAAAATGGGCACATACCCATGCCATAACTGTAAAGCTTCTGAGCTTATAAGTGAGACCAAGCACTTTATATATCCTGTAACAGGATGTGAATTCCTACCTCGTTTCTATGCTGACTGTAGGAACACTTCTTTAGTTTATTTAGCTACCTGTTGTAATTGCTCTTGTTTTTATGTGGGAAAAAACACAAGGCAATATAAAAAACATATTTTGGAACATGCTGGGTATATTCATAAGAAGTTAAAAACTAATGCATTAGCCTATCTTTTAGTAAAGGACACTATAGATTTTGTTTTAGAGTTTTGCAATTTGTTAAGTCTGCTATCAGAGGTGGGGATATGAATAACAGAATAGAAAAGACAATTAAAGTGGATTTTAGCCCTGCAGACACATAAGGAACCAGATGAAACAAACAACAAGTGGATGAATTGCTGCAACACAAAACGAAACAACCAAGCCAATGAAAAAAACGTTTATTTCTCTAGCGCCTCGGCCACAGTAAGCCTTCAAGGACTCCTTGAAGGCTTACTGTGGCCGAGGCGCTAGAGAAATAAACGGTTTTTACATAAGGAACCAGGCCTAAATACTACTGTTCCTTTAAAACCTGTCCTGAAAGAGAGGTGGCTATGTGATGTTTTAACTGGTGTTTTACTTTTAGTTATGCTTGATTGCCTGTATTATTTAAATTTAGTTTTGTTCACTTTTATATGTTCTGAAGAAGTGATACTCCCACCAAAGCACTCATCATCATGTATTAAAGTAGCTGTATTTTTACTGCCTTGTTTCTTGGTTTTATTTATTTTTTGGACATTTTACTTGTATATTTTAACCAACCTTTAGCCACAAGGATTCTCAGTTTTTGTTGGTAATGTAGTAATTTGCCTTCCCCAATTCACTACCTTAATTATTAGCACAATCATCAAAACACACAAATGTAATAAACAGATCAAGTCACACGATTATATAATGATAAAAATATTTCAACATTATTGGTGATACCATCATTTACCCCTGTAGTATATAAGTAAGGAACAGTTTTAATATGCAAACTTACAAAAGCTGGTCTCTGAATTGTGAAAATACTGTTTACACCAGGTTCTAATTCTGCTCATACAAGCAAATAGCTTCCTCTGATCAAACTAGAAGGAACACATTCCTGCTCTTTACTGTGTACATATATATCCACTTAAGTGTCTGTTGTGCTGCTAATCAGGACTGCCAAGAACTACCAGTTTTTACTAGGATTGCCACCTTTTCAAATGCCCAAAGTGGGACATTATTGGTGCAAATGTCAGATTTTGCAGGCCAAAACATACCCACAGCCAGTACATAGGACAGAACTTCACTTTTTTGCCAAAATAAAAGCTTATTCTTGTAGCATTTTAGTTCCTTATTCTGTTTGTTATAACATTTAGGTGTTTCAGATACGTAATAACTGTTTATGCAACTATTACATAAAATATAGGAAATAATTTTACCCTAAAATCTAAGGACATTTGCCATTTTTACAATTTTTTTGCAGGACACAACTGCCCAAAGAGGGACTGTCCCTCGTAAAGTGGGACAGGTGGTAACCCTAGTTTTTACTACATATTATCTCAATGAACTTAAGTTCGACACTGTGCATGGCAAAACACGTGACCATGGGGCCTTGACTACAAGAGCTCCTTCCCTTATGCTCTTGTAAACATTATGACTCTTCCCCCACTTGGCAATGTTCACTTTAATTTTTATCCCAAGTAAAATTCCTTATTACCCAGACTGTATGTATGCAGCAGTAGTCTATGTGTGGTGCCTTAGTCTATGGTAGGATTACAATAGTGGCAGTATTGTGAATTCTACTCCAAGATTTGTGTTTCAGTACTGTTTATAGTTGTATATACTTGCTTAAAGTTGCATTTCAGTGCCTTATTGTTTGACTTGATACTGTTTTTCCCCTCTTTTTTGAGTGTGTCTGCCACTCAAACATTAAAAGTTTCTGAAATTCTAACCATAGGAATAAGGTTCCAATTTGATTTTTTTTTCCTCAATCCTCCCACCCATCTCTTGTTGTGGTTTTAAAATGCTGTGTCTCTGGCTTCCAACCCTTATGGTAATCTGACTTCTAAAGTCTGTCCCTCCCCTCTTTCATTGCTATTGTCAGTTGTGTAATCTATTTAAACACTTTCCCACCCATTTCTTTTCCGTATATCCATAGTACTAAGTGCCCACCCAACAAACCAGTACTACACTTGAGTAAACCTCCCTTACTACAAACTGCCTCTAGTACAATAAACAGTGCTATTATCAAATCCTAGCACAATCTAACCTAGTCTAGTGCCAAACTCCAAAGATCTCCAAGTATACTTCTGTATATCCCTGTCCACGTCCTACAGTATCACACCCAAATGCAGGTCCAGAAAACATGAATATGCAATTTCCATATGTCTCTGTAGCCAGGTTGGTAGATAATGGGCATCCTCAGACAATGTAGCAATTTTGTCATGTTCACTGAGAACCATTTATTCCAAACACGGTATGCAAGAGATGCAGTTGCATTGGAGGTAAAAAATTTTGCATACAAACAAGGTTGTCAAGAACACACTCTACATTCACCACACACACAGACAGGCTTATGCCAAGGAACTAAAATGGCAATCTTCCCAAATGTGAAAAACCTCCCAAGCCTATAAATAACAACACCTATCCATTCACAACCTGTAAAGCACTGGCCAAAAGCAACACCAAACACCAAACATATGTCTACACTCAGTGGAATCCCAAGAGCAAAACCCATAAGGCAAGTCAACACATTATCCAGGACTCTTGTCATGGAGTACTCCATTGTATGACACACAGATGCCCCACTCACCAAACTGAACAAGGAGAAGGTAGTTAGTTAGTTAGTTAGTTATCTGGAGCCAAGATCTGCTAAGTTAAACAGTCACTCTAGTCACTACACCACAGGTACCAGTATAAGTCTATCATAGTCCATATCAGTGTTAATGTTCTGAGAAGTACTTCCCTAGACTATATGAAGACAGACATTGTTAATCTCTCTGAATATGTGTCTCAGGAAGGTATGTGGCTTCCAATGAGCAGCATTCTACCTTCACCAAGGATGATGCCACAGTACGAACAAAAGATGATCAACTTAAATAATTATCTTAGTTTCTGGTGTCTTTCCAGGAGGATTCAATATTTGCTACCATAGGAGGACATGGTTAGAAAACCATGTTGCTTTGCAAAGGATGGTCTTCACCTCTCTCTTCTAAGCTTCTGCATATTGGCTAAAACTTTAACCATCTCCAGAGAGTTTTTTTAGATATGCTGAATTGACAAACCAACCAACAAAGGAAATAAAACCCAAATAAACCCAAAGGTGTTACTGCTGATTGCTAGGAGCCTAAACAAAAAACTCCACATCCTACAAGCTCTCCTCACTCTGAAGAATATAGACATGTGTGCCATTATCAAGATATAGTTTAAATTCACAGAAAGAACTCCAGCAGTGCAAGGTTTCAGTGTCTTCCACACATTTAGACCATCTGCTGCACAGACAGGGATAAAAGGTGGAGGAGTATTAGTGTAACTTAGAAACGACTATGACTCCACATTGATTAAGTAGGACAATCCCCTGAAATTTATCCATGTGCAGTTCACCACAGATAAAGTGCCATACCATATCCTAGCAAGGTGTAGGTCACCCTCTATGTCTCTAGAATCCCATAGCTCATGCGTAGATGTACTGGAGACATCATTAAACCAAATCCCCTATTCATGGGAGACTTTAACTATTCCTCTATAGACTGTGAAACATACATTATCCCATACTCACAGGCACAACAAACCCTGGACTTTATTAACACAAATACCCTTGACCAGATAGCGCGCACATCCACCAGAGGTTCAAACATACTGGCCCTGGTACTCACCAATATGGGCGACTATTGCACCCCCCCCTACCCCCCAAGTGTCATGTCCTCACTGGTGAGGTCAAACGACAAAGCAGTCTGTTTTGAAATCAACTTGGTACCCCCAGCAAACCTTGTAACAGTTAGGAACTATTCCAAAGCAAATTACATCCTATTAAGTGATAATTTGTCAAACTTCAGTGTCCCTTCCAATCCCGAGTTCACAGCAACATATGAAGAATTGTTCACAGAAAGCTTGTACAACCATGTAAATGGCTGTATAGAGGCTGGTGAACCTACTAGAAGGAAGCCCAAAACAAACTCTAAAAACACACCACACTGGTGGAGACCTAACCATAACAAGGTATATAACAAAAGAAAAAAAAGCAATGGCTAAAATCAGGAAAAGCAACTCCCACAATGATAGGAGCTCTCTAATAAAATGAAACGTGAAACTAAGAGAATTAATTAAGTCCAACAAGGATAATTACAAGGTCAAGATAGCCTCACATGCTAAAGACAACCACAAGGCCTTCTACAGTATGCCAAACTGGTGCTCAGTGGTGCCACCTTCACTGACCAGAATGACATAGCACATTTGTTGGCTGACAAATTCAGTTCAAACTTCATCTTCACTCCACTCCATCTCCTCCCAAGAAATACTTACCAGCGTGCCCCCCCCCCATCTATTAACAGGGAGCAGGTCCGGACAATGCTCGCTAAAGCCAAAAACACAGCCTCAGTGGGCCCTGACAATATCCTGGGATGCCTCCTAAATACCTTGAAACATGATCTATCAGGACCACTTGAGTTACAATTCATCCATAGCATCAAAACAGGCTTTTTACCATAAAAATGAAGGACTGCAACAGTTAACCCCCTTCATAAGGATGGACCATCAAATGACCCTGTAAACTACAGCCCTATTAATCTGACTACTCTAATATACAAATCAATGGAATGAATTATAATGGAAATGGTTAACAAAGACATAGGCAACCTTCAGACACTGGACCCAATACAGTTTGGCTTTGTCAAGAGAAGGTCATGTCTATTAAACTTGGTGGATTTCTTTGGAGAAGGTCACCAAGGCAATGTATGAGGGAAAAATGATGCATACCTCCTACCTGGTCTTGGCTAAGACATTTCATACTATACTCCATTCAGGTACAGTTGACAAACTCACCAAACTGGGTATCAACCCCAACATAACGCATTGGATTGCCAGTGGCTCACAGCCAGGACCCAGGAAGTCAGGATTGGTGATATCACCTCCACTAAGAGGCCAGTCACCAGCAGGTTGCCTCAGGGCTCCATACTGTGACCACTCCTATTTGGCATCTACTTCTCAGAGGTAAAGGCTAATGTCAAAGGCCTTTGACTGACCAAGTTCACAAATGATTGCAAATTGGGAGCTGTCATAGGTTCCCCCGTGACACAAATATATGCCAAGATGGTTTAACACAGACAAATGACTGGTACCAAAGTCACAGACTAAAAGTCAATGCCAAAAAATGCATTATACTGTCTTTGGGAAACTGCTCTAAGCTAATTATTCCATCCATAGGACAACCCTAGGAGTTGACCTGGTGGTCAGGCATCTGGGAACATATGTAGACAGTAATCTAGCCTTTGACAAACATGTGTCCAAGGTAGTAAGAAAATATTTAAACCTTGACCAACACATAAGTAAGGATATGACATCCAGGTCCAAGGAAGTCATAGTGCCTCTTTATTCATCCTTTATTAGACCCATCATTGATTATAATGCCCCCTTCTGCATGTAACTAACCAGACATATGCAATAGTTGAAACACCCACAAAGGTTTCTTACCAGGAGAATCCAGAGTATAAAAACATTATCCTATAATAATGGCCTTAAAGCCCTATCTATATACTCTGTGTCTTTCAGGTTAGTGAGAGGTGATCTATGCCTAGCATACAAGGCATCTTCGGATCCAGCTCTGATGAACCTTTTGCACAACCACAAAACAAACAGCATCAGAACCACTAGATCCAAGGATTTAAATTTGTTTTTGATATAAATAAGACACATTGTTGAGACAGACGTTCTCAGAGGATCTCAGTGCTCTAGAACAGACTCCCTATCCATGTTAGAGTCCATCCCCAACTCTATTGAAGACAAACCTTCACCAATGGATGGGAAATCAAAAATTTACTGTGGGCCTGGCCCACATGTCTCTGATAGACAGATGCAGGCAGTTATGCCCAATCTAATATACCCCATCCTACATAACCTCTAAAAACTTCCTAACTAACATTCTCCCTCCTAATAAGCACCCATGAAACATAGGGACACATTTGGGTTGGTTAGTATGACTAGACTTATAAAGGCCCTGGTGGTCATTAGCTTAGTATATACCTATGAATCAATGAACCTATAAATGCAATGCCGTGTGCTTTACACTACAATAATTCTGAGTGTAATAACAGTGCAAGGAACAAGGCATTCAGCCTTATGAATCTTTTGCTTCAGCTCCCTTTGTAAGTGTGATCTAACTCTTAAGGCCTTTCACTGCAAGTGACAGACCTAAACATCAAAAATGATGTCACTGCATTTCTTTTTTCAGTTTAGACAAAATATAGCATTTAGAACATCTGTGCTTAAAATATTGAGAGAACAAAATAGAACTACAGAATAAAATATGGTGAACCCTGTAACCGCAGTTTTCAGTGGACCATAAGAAGTGTTTTGCTACACCAGGAGTGTTTTATAAGCGTTAACATTTGCATTGTACTTCAAAATTACTATTAATGTCAATGCATGTTATTGTTTCCATTCTATTAGATTACATATGTGGTGAAACATCTGCAAAGAACTGAAAAGAAGTGTGTTTTCAGTGTAGTCAAACTGTAGCAAGTGCAAAGTATGGTCGTATAAGTTAACTTACCATAACAGTAGAACTGCATATAGATCACTGTTGCAGTAGCCATAGCTGTGTGGGTCATATCTTGCCAAAGATAGTTGATTTATGGGCAGTGTACAAAACTTTTGTCTCCTTCCTTGTGCATTGTACACCCACTGTTAGCATGAAACTGCATTCTGTTATAAGAGGGATGTACAGGTGCGCCAAAAGTCAGTGCTTTGTTGTATAAAGGGAGGCTTAAGCCTGAACCTCTAATGAAATTATGCTGGTTAATGTAACACAATGTCATGCCAGTAGAGCAAGCGTAAAATAGGGTTACCCCATCCCAGGCAGGGAAAGAGCAGAAAGAAAGACAGATGGAGGAAGGGTGTTAATACTGCAACAGTGATCTGTTCAATAGATCACACTTGCAGTAGCCATAACTATATTGGATGATTGCCAAAGCTCAGGAAGAGAGGGTGGATGGAAAAGGATCAGAATCTGGAAGTCCTTGAAGAATAACAAAACCTGCTCTAGAGTGTAGAGTGTAGTATTTAGTGAAAGTGTGCACTGAGGACCAAGTAGCTGCCTCTAGAATATTTAGTACCAGAAAAGGCCTCATCCAAATACATAATAGCAGGGTTTGCCATATGATTTTTATAAGGGAATTGAAGTATTTCAGGTACCTTGCAATATCTTGGCAGATTTCTTGGGGACAGGAGGTTGGGAATCTGAAGAGGCAGAAGATGGAAAAAAAGCATTCTCTAAAGCTCCTAAAACAGGAGTAACGGTAACTGTTTTTGGAGAATCCATGCTTAATAACTCAATATATTTTTCTGATATTCTGACATATCCTAACCTTCCCACTCAAAGTATTCTTTAATTTTTTGAGATTACATTCCCAAAACTGTATTTCTTCACTGGGAGAATCTAAAGAGAGAGTCTCTTCAGTCTGTAACTGGGAGTGCAGTCCAAACTCTCAATATCTGATTCAGACAAAGCCTCTTCATCTGATGAAAAAGGGGGTTCTCTTTCCCTTAACAGGGATAGAAGCTGGAAGAGAAGGCTGGAAAGAATTGATTGATCTGATAAGCCCTTTCTAAAATTGTACCAATCCACCTAGGAAACCTTCTGCACAGAAGGGGTAGAAAGAGGATACAATTTGTTTGTGTTCTCCTCTTAGGGGTTTTGTGTCTTATAGTTTTAGGGAAGGAATTCATACGTCAGAACTCCATAATTGACTCAGAGATGTCCTCTTTCACCAGTACTTGGTGTATGCCCCTCTTGTCCTCAGAAAGAATAAAGTGCGTTTCTCGCTTCTTGGTGAGTTCAACTTGACGAACAGGCTGAAGGGATGTTTTATAGCTTTAGAGATGAATGAAAGGCAAATCAGGACCTTATTGTTCACCAAGACAAAAAAAAAAATGATAGGAAGCATGGGCATCCCTGTAAGGAATCCATCTACTGCAAGAACATTTGGCCTTTCTGACAAATGTAACAAACTTTTTATATAACTTTTCCACAGAAAAAAGGAGGTTCCCAAACAGCGACACTTATTGGCCCAAAACCAGTGGTGGCTGGTGACTTCAAATCAAAGGGAGGCTGCAGGAAACAGCTGAATGGGTGGGGTCAATGGGAAGGGGTGTGGCCAACTAGAAAGGGGAGGAGCTATGCTCAAAACCACAAAAACTAAATATACTGCCCTGGGTGCAAAACCGTCATTATGAGAGTCCAATCAAGACAAAATGAAGTGTAGAAGAATAAAAATATTTCAATGCATTGGCTGCATGACAGCTTAATATCTAGATGGAAACAAAAAAGGTTGTGAGGCATGAAAAAATAAATTACTTTTTTTTAAATACATTAATGGAATGCCAGTCAAAATCAAGTATAAGAAAAACAAGCAGCACTCAACTCAAACCACTTCTTGCACTGCAGTTCTAATTATAATTTATATTCAGCTTTATTAAAGTACTAAGTAACATGCTGAAAGTAGAAATCTCTGATGCCCCCACTTGTAAAAATGTTCCTTATCCAAAAAAAGATGATGCCTGACATCTACTTGTTTCATGGGGAAACATGATCAAAGTAAAAAATGAAAAGCAAACAAGAAATAAGCTCAAGATACATTGCTTAAAAGAATTACTGTACAGGTTATGGACCACACTAAAAGGATTACTGTACAGGTTATGGACCACACGATTGGCATTCTGTTTACGGGTAAAGCCTGCAGAGATGACTGGAAGTCTCCAAGTGTAAAGAGACTCTTAAAATAATGTAATCCTGTCCTATATTACAAATACTGGCATATGCATTTCAATACCCAAGGCTTATACATTATCTAGTTAAGTATTCTCTACATGGCAACAGAAAGGCTTTCAATGTTGGCAATTCTTTAACAGTATGCTTATTAAAGCTTACTTGCATCTTGCAATCTCAGTCAAGCTTACCTAATGGTCATTAAAGTATTGCTACTTAAACACAGAGCAACAGACACTTTGAGTAATAAGCATAAATCAACAGTACAAAAAATACGACAGAAACCAGACCGTTCTGTAAAAATCAAGGACAGATGAAAAGCCACTCTAGTACTTGTGTCTACCTTGGATGGGGGGGATACTCTGCACATTTACACTGCATAACTACTCCTTGCCTTGCTTCGACACATCCAGAGGCACTACATGGGGGAGTGGAGTGCAACAAGTATGTCACAGTTTGAAATGTCTCTGGCTGACTTGTGATGGCCCTGACACATTTGTCATACCTCTCAACCTCAGAGCAAGAAATCTGGACAAAGCCATACAAAGAAATGGGACAAAGGCCCAAAAATAAGGACAATTTTTAAAATATTGCTCTTATAAACTTAGAAAGATAATAGAGGTATTGCATTAGTATGAATTTTCTGAATGGTATGAAATCTGAAACTCAAATGTCTGTCATTATTTTCTAACTTCACTAACTTCAGTTATTTTCTAACTGTCACTAATTTGCCAAAAAAACACAATTTTATGAAAAATGGACCACAAATTTGATGTAAAAATATAAAATAGCAACACAATACAGCTGGGGACCTGTCAAAGAAGGGATACTTTAATATAAGTACTGCTAACCTGAGCAGCTGACAAAATAAAAGAATCTACATGCATTTCAGAAATAAAAGTAATCTAACTGATTATTACAGTTATTTCTTAATTATAAACCCTCCATGTTTTCTTCCAAAATTGCTATTTTGCAGAGGGATCATTAGGGGAAGAGCAACATTTTGAGCCAAAATTAGGGACAGTTGAGAGGTTTGGCTATGCCTAATTCTATAAAGCAATTTATTTGCATGTACCTCTCAACCTGTTAATGCAATAAATCTGGACAATGCCAAAATATATTGGGGAACATATAAACAATACTAAAATTGCTCTTGTATAAACTGAGACAGTTGATAGAACAGGTCTACTTTTAGCATGCATTTTTCTGAAGGTTATAAAGTCTGAAACTCAGTGTGTCATTATTTAGTGACTTAATTCCTAAATGATTTGCCAGAAAACCACAAATTTTATGAGGAACAAACCAAAAATAAGAAGCAAAAATCTATTCATTCTTTGAAAATCTGGACAGTTGGGAGGTATGGTTCAGCTGGGGCTGCCTAAGTTTGCGCCTTCCCCTCACAAAACCATGGTCGAATGGAGCCTCCCCCTGCAGCCATTCCAATGATCCATTACTTGGCTATTTCACTCCATTTACCATAAACACTAATGTGCATACTGATTTACTTCTATGATGATTTGAACTTCATTTGAAAGTTTTATTTTGCATTTTACAGCACAAACACTAATAAACAAACTTGGCATTAAAACTTCTCTGCCATTGAAACTCACATTCATTGAAACAACATTGAAACCCACATTCAAAGAAAATACATTTTACCTGTGGCAGATAAAGATTAATTCTGGGCTCTTTTCAAATCATAGGCCCCTTGCATATGAAACATACATGTGCTCTTTGATACACCTTCCTATTGCTTTGAACATTTTTCCAGTAAACAATGAAACAAAATGCATGCACCAATGACAAAACTGCCCAATTCAGAACATTTCCATCATAGAAGTCTACTCAAACTTCTGCAGTCCACTATTATCAGTAAATATGCACAATCCTACAGTCCACCATTATCAGTAAATATGCACAATCTCTGAAGTAGTAAAAAAGTCATCTAAATAATTCCACGTTAAATAAATCTGTAATGAAGAGGTTGCTGCTAGCAATCACCTTTATATTTCATGATTTCATCGAAAAATAAAGTGTCTGATGCCCCTAAGGAATAAATTGCCTAAATTACATTAAAAATAAGCTAGTAATATTGCAATAGGAAATGGATGGCAAACTGATAACAGGCTAATAGTTAGTATCTTAACTTTCAGTACGGCAGCATTCACCCCTTATGGGAGTAGAACCAACAACCTTCTGCATCAAAAGCAAGCACATAACCTGTTGTGTTATTAGCAATGTGAGCTGACTTCGCATAATCAGCAATAAACTTCTCTTCCCCTGCAGCTCTCAGCTCCTTGTAAAATCTACTCAATACTCAACTGCATCTCAACTTCACAGCACAAGAAATCTGGAAAAAGCCAAATTTATTGGGGTGGGTCAAAAGGGCAAAAACCAGGGACACATTAAACATTGCTTGTATAATCTTGGAAAGCTGCTAGAATAAAATGCTGTGTTACCACCATACATTTTACTGCCAAGATCCCTGTGCAAAAGAGTCAGAACAACATACCACTATTCCAAATCACCTGCTTTGTGAAAGAAAAATGCTGTGTTACCACCATACATTTTACTGCCAAGGTCCCTGTGCAAAAGAGTCAGAGCAACATACCACTACGCCAAATCAGCTGCTTTGTGAAAGAGAGGAAGACTGAAACTTAAATGGCTATCATTTAATTAATTCAGTTCTCACCATAGCTGTCAACATCTTAGCACAAAACACCTGGACAAAACCAGTAATGAGGGAATACAGCCCTCAAACATATTCAGTGAATTCAGTTCTTCCCATAGCTGTCAACCTTAGCACAAAAAACCTGGACAAAGCCAATAACAGGGTAATACAGTCCCAAAAATAAGGACAAATTTCAAACAGTCATCTTATAAACTTAGAAAATTGCTATAATAAAAGGTTGTGTTACTATATATTTATTGTTAGAATAAAAAGTTGTTTTACTATGTATTTTCTGAAGAATATGAAGTCTGAAATTCAAATGCCTGTCAATTTTACTTCTGACGGAACAAAAACAATTTTCAGCAGCGGCCCAGGGAGAAATACTGTAGACACATGTCTTTGTAAAATGGCAAGACACCAGAGCAAATCCACACAAACACAGGAATAAGATGCAGACTCCACACAGAAGGCACCCCAGCCAAGAATCAAACCAAAAAACCTATAGCTGTGAGGCAACAATACTGCTACTGCACCATCAAATATGTAAGGAATTAAGCATTCAGAAACCTGAAGTCTGAAATTCAAATGCCTGTCAATTTTATTTAACATTTGTTAATCAGGACAGTCTGACTTGGAACAAAAAAACTATTTTCAGCAGAGGCCCAGGAAGAAATAATGCAGACATGTCTTTGTAACATGGGAGGACACAAAAGCAAACCCGCACAAACACCGGGAGTAGATACAGACCCCATCCCAGCCAAGAATCAAAACTGAGCACCTGCAGCTGTGAGACAACAATGCTACCACTGCACCATCAAATACCAAGCATTGCAGCATTTACAAACCACAGATATTATGAGGAACAGATCAGATCAAATATGAGGCAAAAATCTGCAATTTTTTTACAAATGGTGGTGGGTAGTGAATTCAGGTCTTTAACACCTGCATACAAAGTACAGGGTTCAAGCCTGAGGTATTCCCTACCACACCGCCATGAGTGTAACCACCAGTATATTGCACCTGGGGCATTTACACACACACACACCTGTAGCAAACCACTGAGTAAGCTACGAAAACCTGTACAAATCCACACACCAGACCCCGCCTGTCGCGAGATCTTCCCCCGATCAGACTGCAGCAAATTCCAGACTGCTAACGTTGCAGTCCGACCCCAATGTGTTTTCCCAGCGAGTTCCAGGACAGTCATTTTAAAACTGCATAGACTTCTGGGAGCTCCGTTATTCATGTTTCCCAGTCAGGACTGCTGCTGAGACAATCTGTGCATGCTCAAAAGTCTGTGATTTTTTAATTTTTTTTTTTTATTTTTATTTCTTTATTTTTTCTTTATTTTACAGTTGAGGGGGCTGCAGTCCGGCAGTCCAATAGCACGGGCCACCCCTGCCCAAAACTATAGCTCAACATGACCGCCGATAGTCACTCCACTAAGCTAATGAAAAGTCTACATAAGCATACATACTACAAGAAAGTTAGGAATTTTATCACTACCATATGTCCTTCATATCAGCACATAATTTTTTTGCTAAGGACAGAGTTACAATGCATGAGGAAGGAAAACATTGCTTTGTAGATTGGTCGAATGTCCAATATCCTTGGCAGGATAGTTATGGCTACTGGAACTGTGATCTAATAAAAACATCATTTGTGCTGAAAATACTCTAAAAACAAAACAGAATTATAAAAAAATTAATTTGGTGAACCCCATTACAGCAGACTTGAATGCCTATAAGAAGCATTTGTTTTATAAGAGTTAGATGATCACATACACAGTTAAGTCAGAACATGAAAACACTTAAGAGATATATTTGAAACATTTTTTAATAACAAGATATCATTGTACTACAAATGTAGTATTATCACCAATGAATTTTATTGTTTCCATACATTTACCCTACATCTGTGGTAAAACTTGAGGAAAGCACTGACATAATGACACTCCTCAAATCCTTCACACACTGTTAAAAACTATCTAAAATACATGGCTCTGCTCATGTTCTACAGCAGGTTAATTAAATAGCTCCTTAATTTGTAACTGTAACAACATTACCTGCCATCTTGCTATATTTTATACAATTGATCATTTCTTGCCTCTTTTACCTCTACCTTACAGTACTATTATCACTACACAGTCCCCTAACTTTTCTTTCTCCCTTTTGCTTCTTCGCTATCCATACCCCACACTTTACTAATAACTACATACGTTTCTGTCTCCTACCTTCCCTCTTCTGTAATTCCCCTACTGTCTCAACCCTGTACTATAACATATGTATACTAAGTAAATTATAATAAAAAAAAAATTTAACTATCAAACAGAATCATACTGATCTGAATCATATAATTGTAAAGACCCCTTGTCTCATGTATATAGGCTCCTTAATAATACCTAACGTCTGTAATTAATGTGCAAGTATGTTTCATCTAATATATATATATATATATATATATATATATATATATATAAATATATATATATATATAAATAATGTGCTAGTCATTATTGTATATTATACAACAACCCCCATTAATATTCAAAAACGTGCACGCTGATTGGTCAGCATGCACGTTGTAAATCAGAGTTATAGTAATGGAAAAAGGTCCGGTCGCCCGGACCTTTTTCATTACTATAACTCTTTTTTTACAGCAATGGAGAACGCAAGATATCCATTGCTTCACACTGTCTCGCTATGTTAAACGAGTTTAACATAGCTAGACAGTTTGTAAAAAGCAACGGAGATCTTGCTTTCTCCGTTGCTTTTTCAAAACTGTCTCGCTATGTTAAATGGGTTTAACATAGCAAGACAGCTTTAAAAAAGCAACAGAGATTCTCCGTTGATTTTTTTAAAGCTGTCTCGCTATGTTAAACCCCTTTAAAATAGCGAAACAGTTTTTAAAAAGCAACGGAGATCTTGCTTTCTCCGTTGCTTTTGCCCACAGCTCTGATGTACTGCATAGGCATGCGCAGTACATCAGAACTGCCGCAGAATACCAGACAGCCGCGGAAGGGCAGCAAGGAGGCTTTATACAATGCCATTATTTAAGAAAAGTAATTTTTTTTTTCTTAAATAATGTCATTGTATAATAGCAATAACCCACTTCTGGGTATGGGTAATGCTTCGCCCTCATGACCAAACCACACCAACCGTGGGTAAATCCAGCATTACCCACACCCAGGCATGGGTTATTGCTATATTCTTTCCTGTATGTGAAAACGTTCATTGTTGTTCTGTAATAAGCTAATTTAAGCTGATGTAAAATGTTAATTGTCTCTGGAGCTTTTCTCCCTGGGCCTCTGCTGAAAATGGGCACCCATCCAGTTGGACTTTCCCGTAAACAAGTGTCAAATAAAAATAAATAATAAATAACATAACATAACAGCCAAAAATGTCAGACCTGCTGTAATGTATCTGTTCTGAAAGTTAAAAAACAGAAGATTCATGCATGGAATTTTCCTGAAATGGAACACAACCACTGAAACATATTTATTCTAAAGTACTACTGCCTAAAGGACAGCTCTGTGTTTTCATGATAATGTGGTACATGCCTGGTCTAACATGAATAATGCAATGGCTTTTGACTAGATGCTAATTTATGTTTCCCTTATGGTGTCCTCATTGCAATTTCAAAAACAGGAAAAAGGATCCTTGCAACTGTGAAATTTCAGTGTGATTAGAGGAAAATGTATCTTTGTCTGAAACTGTTATATCACAAAGAATTCATTTTTCTCTGAAGCACAGTGATGCTGAGGCTAGTATATACAAATATTGTAATGTGGTGGGTACAGGAGGAGTGTTTCTCCACTTCAGAAATGTTTGTAATGCATGACAATGACTCTCACAGTTCACTGTTGTTTCTTGGTAATTGCGTTCATTTTTCATAGTTTTAGGACTCACACGATTGAGTACTGAAATTCTAATATGGCATCATTTATACGTATACATGATGCATCTTGGTAAAACATGCATAAAAGAATGTTTGCACATGAAATGTTTCTGAAATGGAATATAATCCCAAAATAAATCAATTCTGAAGTGTTGCTGTGCACATGAATGCTTAATATATTTCTGTAATGATATGGCATATATGTGAGGAAACAACAACAGAATGCTTGTGAATAGTACATTCCAGCAATAGAACACAACCACCAAAGAGTAATTGTAATCCAAAAGTGCTCACATTGCAGTTTCATGTGATGCCAGGTCTGTGATAACACTCATGCAAAAGAATGTCTGAGCCCAAACATTTCAAGTGAGCCGTTCGATTCTCAGTTAGAACGTCTTCTGTGTGGCGACATGTGTGAACGGGCGTTCCTTCATTGAAGGTTGTGCATTAGGCCCGGCAAGCCAGCACGTAAAACTCTACTGCCAATCATTAGCGGACCGGAGTTCCGCTGTGGCGACCCTTGACCGGGAAAAGCCAAAAGACATTAAGCTAGAATCTCTAATGTACTGTTTCCTTGATTTTGATGACAATGTACACAGATCAGTAACAATGTTATTTCAATGAATAGCCCTCCAAAGCATATTTATTCTAGAGTACTATAGAATACATGCATTTTAATATATTTCCAAACTGTGCGGTAACCTAGCTACAAAGGGAAAATAATTAAGCATATATTATGAAAGCACTAATGTTTTGAACATGATCTTCTGTCTTTGTAGAGATTTCATTTATGACTACAATAATCTTATTTTATACAAAAATGATAGACAGACCCACACATCAGTAAAAAGTATATAATTAGCAAGGACTTATAAGATTAATGCATCCCATACCCTTTTGAAATGCATGTATGAACAGGTATCCAGGCAAACATACCAAAAGAAAAGAGATCAATATTAAAAATATTAAAAATAAGCATTAAAACAGATAACATTAAACAGTAGCTCAGAGGAATGGTATACTGCAGCCTAGAAAGAGCGCTTTGCATTATATTCCTCTTTTCTTTTTGTTATATGATCCTTTCAGTCTGGGCATGACACACTAAAATGAAAGTACAGACTTAGACTGACCTACCTACACATACAACTTTAAACCTCACAGACAGAAGAATGTTTCCTTTCAGCTTGTGAAAATTTGACTCTAAACAAGGCTTCAACATGCCCATCAAGTCTCACCTACCCAGCAACATGAACAGAAACTGTGGGGTTATTTGATAGTCACAAATGGTCCTCTTTTTTTCCAGTTTCTCTCTTTTCTCTTGAACTACCGGCTATCTCCTTTTAGTTCTTCCACCTTCTCTCTCTGACATAATCTGTCTCTCTTTCTTACTCTTAAGTCATATCTACCAGGCCACTATAGTGATCCCTATCCAACATTCACAAACTTATTTCCTAACTCTAGCCATCCCTGTTCTTATCAGTATCAGACTCCTTTTTTATTCACAAGAAGCATTTCCACAACATTCCCATTCTCCTCCCTTCCAACTTTTATGCCTTATTCCTTACCACCTTCTCTTAATTATACTAAATAGTTTCCTTTGTCTGTTCTTTCCATAAAATTAGCTGGACATTACTAGGGTTGATCTGAAGTTTATCTGCCTTGCTTTTGGTACATGTAATATATTCCACCACCCCTGTGTACCATTTTTTTATAAATTTGCTCTGTTACTCTAATGTATGTGCTGTATCCTATATCCTTCCTCTGCTGTCACTGGGCATGCTTTGTATACTTATATTCTGCTTATATTTACCATGTAGAATACCTAGTTTGTCATGCAAAACACCTTGTTTACTGCTGGTGCCTTAACTGTTCTTGGTACATACCAATGCCATGGACTTTTTTCCGTATCCACTATACAATATAGTCACCATATTGCCACTGTTTTTTTTTCTTGGTTGAATCTTTTTATGTCCTTTTGTAGCCCCATTCCTGCTGACCATAAAGCTCCTACTGCAAACATTCCCATTCAGTCGCCATCACTGGGGCCAAAGTCAGTCATGACATGGCCCTCACCTAGGCAATTATGAAGAGTCTTAATTTTTTCTAACACTAGCCCCCTCCACTGTCCTGCATACACCTCATATGCTTTTCCTCTCTGAGCGTGCATATTTTCACCTGAAGTACATGAAAGTTGCCCCTCAGACATGACTCCGCAGAGCCAAGTACACAGCTCTGGCCCATATGCTGAATGCTGCACACATCTGTCCTGTAGGTATTGGCACTTCAGTGGACCGGAAGGCCAAAGGTAGATGAAATAATGGGCACATGGGGACTGCTGTCCGAGGTGTAAGCAGCTAAGAGATGTGACTAGTACTTTAGAAGAGTTGCCATTTCTCAATAATTTACTTAAATGACATGATAGTCATTGTTAGGGAAAAAATATATATATATATATGTGTGTGTGTGTGTGTGTGTGTGTGTGTGTGTGTGTGTGTGTGTGTGTGTGTGTGTGTGTGTGTACTTTACAGCTATTTACTACAATTTTATATATTTGGTACTTTGCTTAGACTGAAACCTTTTTGTTTGTTTGTTTTTTGGTCCTCAACCTTCACAACTTTTATTTATTTATTTATTTAGTTTAATGTGGAGGTGGGAAACCAAAAAGTGGTACTGTGCAGGCCACTACTTGAATTTATACAGCTCTGCAGATGGCCACCCTCGCCCATGAATGGGCAAATCAGCGCTGGACAAGCCAGATATGGTCACTCACACCCACACTGTTTTTTCGGCTCCACACATGCCAGGTTCATCTCAGTTTCAGATCATATGAATCTCAAGCATGACTTTATCCCCCTGCACCACAAAGCCAGTGATAATCTATCATAAGGATGTATTAGATATCAGCGCCCAGCTGACATGATTTATGTATGACTGCCTTTAACTGCCGCTTGTTTAGTTTAGACATGAGTTCCTGTTTTCTTCTGTATCATAGTACTCCCAGTTTGTTCCTATATGTATACTCATTTCTGCATGCCTAGAATTTTACTTATATTGAAGAATTTCTGTTAGTAAATATCTCCTTAGGTCTCCACTGTCAGTGATTGCTATCCAGTTAGTCTTTACTGTCTACAAAGAAATAAATGCCTACACAACTGCTCAAATACTCACCATGTTGCTTTCTCAGTGAGTGATGCATGTTCAGTTACTTTTTAACAGTCCTCATCAGCTGTTAATGCATGCTGTGCAATATTTTTATGAGAAGATTTACTCTTGCTTAGGGAACACATTTAAAACCTTTCTACTCTCTGTATTCCCATAATGGCCGACAGTGATAGCTGGTAAAGTGGTCAATCAAGCTTTTATCACATCATTAGGCTTTAAGTCATGCACGTTCTCCCAGGTCCCAAAATATTCTTTTCCAATAAGACCCTCTGGAAATGAGGGCAGCCCAGCTTAATACATGGGCACAAACTTGGAATTGTACCTCTTTCCTATATTGTTGTTCTAACTGATTAATATGTCACTGAATATCTTGGAACAAAGCAGTTAGAGTGCTATACATCTTCACATTCTAGCAGAGAGCCAAAGTCTCTGTGGAGTTATACTTTGCATCTATATTTTTCAGTACTTTGTTTCTATTGTGATGGTCCCTACTCTGGGCCAGTAATTAAGGAACCTCTGTCCTCACCACTGACACCAGTGAGGGATTGCCACTAGGAGCAAAACTGGATTTACGCAGTATTTTCAATGCAGCTCTCTGCACTGAGCAAAATTTCACACAGGGAGCAAACTCCAGACCTGGGGCTGGACTCTCTCTCTCCAGGCCCTAGACAAGACCACACTGACCACTTTGGAGCTCTGTGTCTCTCTTCCAAGTAGCTGACACACACACTTGGATATGAGAAAGGCTGGCACAGATTTACCAGCTGTGCCCCCTCTGCCCAGACTATTAAGAAATTATGCTGCCACCAGTCAGCTACTCTAAGGATCTTACAAAGGTACCCAGTTATACTGAGTAAAAGTAATACTATTACAAATGGTAGAGATTGACTAGACCAATGCAGCAAGGCTTTTAGGAGTGGCCACAGTGTCACTAAAATAAGCATAAGTAGTCTTAAGATGTTAAAAATATTCTCTAAAAGACCAGCCACAATGAAAGGTATATAAATATTTAATAATAATTAATAAAATAAAAACATGACAGTACTGAATATCTAGTTATAATAAACACAAGAGTTTCAATCACAGGAGATATAAAAAAACACAGTCAGATAGAATCCCATAGATATAGAACTTGTTGTTGTCTTTTGGCTTTTCCCGGTTAGGGGTCGCCACAGCGGAACTCCGGTCCACTAATGATTAGCAGTAGATTTTCACCAACTCTGAGGTGCCAGCTCAATGTTCAACCTTCAACGAAGGCACACCCATTTACGCATATCTTTCGAATGCACACCCAACTGGGGGGAGGACATGCAGACACCACACAGAAGGCACTCCCCACACTCCAGCCGAGAATCAAACGAGAGAACCTCTTGCTGTGAGGAAACAACACTACCACTGCACCACCGCGGATGTCCCCATAGATACAGAACAATGGTACTTAACCAATATCACTCTATTTTCCTGACTAATCTAAAGAATTACTTTTCCATGGTTACTTACTAAAGCAAGGCAAGATGATGAGTGTTGACTTGCTTACTACACCAATGCAAATCTAAAGAATTACTATTCCTTGGTTACTTACTAAAGCAAGGCAAGATGATGAGTGTTGAGTTGCTTACTACAGCAAGGCAAGATGAGGTGTGTGGATGTGTGAGATATCTGTGAGAGATCTTTCCTCTCAGATTATGAGAAACAAAGTGCTGAGAGTTCCAGATTATCTCTCACTAATATCTAAAAAATCATTTCAGTGCTGGTTATAGAATGACATCACATCTGGCCACCTGACACTGATACAATACACATCCAGAGCTTTGCTAAGATATGTTGCAGAATCTGAAAGTTATAAAACAATTTCTAAAACTTCCACCCTTCCAAGGTAGCAATTAGTTCACCCCTAAGAACAATATAGTAAGATTCCTAGCCCTGGTTTTCCCAGACATGTTTGTCTCTGGCTGCAATCAGACCTGTAAGATAGAAACTTTATGGCCTAAACCAACCCATTTAATTTTCAATGTATTTTTCAAAATTAGCTGGACTGAGATTAACCTTTTCCCTTCTAGAATTCTCTGTTAAAATATATACATTTAATCAGCTATAATAATACTGTCTGACATACATACATACATGTATATCTCTTTTCTGTCCAGCTGGACCCACTGTTGATGCATTTGTAACACAAGCAACTTCATAAATACATTTTTCACACAAGCATCTGTACAAATCCGTGCAATAGTCAAATTCAGCAGATTGGGAATATGCTGTCAATTTCATGAGGGATTACGGCATGACTGAGACACTGAAAGATAGGTTTATAAGGCATATATCAGGAGAAAATAACTCCAGCTAGATATGCTGGCATATGTTACACATGTACTGCCGTATTCTCCGTGGCACATATCGCACTACCTCATATCATCACATCTACCTTGATCAACTGTACATAAACAATGTACATTCTAGAAAAGTAATCAGCCTGAAAATAAATATAACCAAAAAGATAGGGATGTTTAAACAAAATGCAGTTCAAACACTAGAATGTTTTAATTTCTGAGGGTCTGCCAACTGTGGTATGAAAACAGTGATTTTAAATGTAATGAGAATGTATCAGGAAGAACACAGATGAGACATGCATTCTGCACATTTAACAGAATCACTTCAATACAAAGCCATATGTAATAGCTAAAGAGTTTAGATTCAATAAAAGAAAAAATAAGAGCATGTATAAATTTGTAGTAGAGTTCTGCAGATTAAGAATATGCTGTCAATTTCATGAGGGATTATGGAATGAATGAATCACTGAAAGACAGATTTATAAGGCATGTATCAGGAGAAATTATGTACACAAATATTGTCAAAATCAGATTTAAATTTAGATGTTACATTACAATTGGAAAAGTCCAAAAAAAAAAAACACTGCAAATGATGCACTATTACCAAAATAGTTACTAAACTTGATTACAGTATTCGACTCAGTCATGACATGGCCATCTGTGGATTTGCTGTGACAAAGTTTTGCATTGAATTAATGTGTGACACCTGTGCACTGGCCCAGTAATCAAGGAGCCTCGATCATCACCACTAGCACCAGTGTGGGGCGTATACATTGGGAAGGATAACAAGCACACACACAGTAAAGTGCAATTTCCCTTAAGAGCACACCGAGATCACAGTCATTCTGGGGCTGGTTTCTCCCTTTCTCTCCAGATCCCCAATAAGACTCCCCACTGGCACAGCTATATGGTTCAGATCCTGGCCTAGTGGTCATGCTAAAACCTCCAGCACCCTCTCTGTCCAACCAGTGCTTTGTGTCCCTGCCCAAGTAGCTGACACATACACACTTTAAGATTTGATTTAGATACAAACACACAGACACTTCTGGGGAAGGCTGGCACAGGCTCTCCAGCTGTGCCCCCTTTTGGCCCAGACTATAAGGTAGTAATTATTGCCACCAACCACTAATATCAGCTACTAATAGGGCCCTTACCAAAGGGTGTCCAATTTTACTGTGCAATACTCTTATCCAATTAGCAACTATAACCAGAACTTTTAAGGCTATTAGAGTGGCTTAGTACATTATCAATAAATACATGCAAGCACTCTAGAGCTTAAATTATCTCTTCACAAGACAGCCACAGTTAAAAGGTTTAAAATATTTAATAATAAATAATAAAAGCGCAAGACAAATCTCTTCAATTCAATACAGTGCTAGTCAAGAGTTCAGAGATCACAGGAAAATGCTTAAAATAATACTGTAGAATAGTCTGACATACGTTTAGAAAACAGATAGTCTAATCTTACTATTTTCTATCTATTTTTAAGAGAAATACTAAAGTCTAAGATCCTACTTACATACAGCACAAAGGCAGACTGCTGGTGATGTCAGTTCTGAAGTCATATGTAAAATGCTATCTTTTTCTCTCTGAGCTCTCTTAAATTGATAATACATCACTGATGATTCACTTTATATTACATCATCCTTGACACTTCTCTGGCATCCAGGCTACCAGAAACTCTAAATTTACATTTCCTAGTAAGCTTGCACCTGGTCAGGAAGCCACAACAATAAAAGACATTATACATGTAAAACCTAGCAATTAACTCTTGTCCTAAGACAATAGAGAATTCCTTCATCCAGACATACTGTCTCCGAGCCCTGAGATCAAACAGTCATACAATGCTTTACTTTATCAGCTTTCTTCCAGCAGGGTGCACTGTGGTTAACATTTTTGAAGTTCAGAACACATAACATAGTTTTTGTTACATTTAGTTTTCTTACATTTGCAAAACAGCCTGTGGATTATATTAATATTTACAATGACATAGAATTATCTATAAAATTCTATCTAGCTGGGCTGGCAGCCTTTCCATTTTTCACATAATGATTGCTGTTTTGAGGAAGTTTTATAATGGTTGGCATAGAAGGGCCACAATAATAGACTATGTCACAGTAATAAATAAAAATACAAAGATTGGGATGAAAAATAGACACTCCAGACAATATGTATGAATTACAATGAAATATGCACTTGAAGAAGAGTATGAAATACAAGAAGTACACTCTTTAGGTGAGCATAATCTGAAAACAAATAATTGGAGAGTTATACGCAACACTTTTAAGATATTATAAGTAAAGGAGAAGATGTAACTAGATCGTGGCTCAGCAGCATCTATTAGTTTTTGTGGAAAACTATGATTTTTTTTTACATGCAATGAGCAAAATAGTGTTTTGTTTTAAACAGGGTATGGTGACAAGTGAATTCCGGAGGCAGGATTAATGTCTCCGTAATGTCTTCAATAAAAAATGTTAATGCTATGTATGTATACATGTATCCTTGGAATAAAGAAGTCCTATTCTCTGACAAGGAATGTATCTAGCAGCTGTAAATATGCTTAGGCTTTACCTTGGACATGTGCACAGAATTAAGAGGTGAACATCAAAAGGCACAATAAAAATGTTCACAATTACCAAGACATTCACAGTACAGCAGTAGTAATCAAAGCTAATATTAACTTTTTATGTTTTGGTTTAAATTCACCTCTCCTTAACCATTTTTGCATCAGATCTTGATTGACATGAGACTGTTCCAGGAGTTTTCTCCACCTTAAAATATAGTTACACCTTTTCCATATTTCTTGCCTTCTCATCTGATCCTTCACCTTATATTCTTTCATTTGATATTTTGGCATGTTCACTTGCTGCCTGATTTTTGTCTACTTCTGATTTGGTTTCTATTCTTCTGCTAAACTAAGCAGGGAAGACTTTAATTTTTTCCTGCTTCCTCTGTATAAAAAAGGAGATGATGTTGATAGCATCTCTGACCATTTTAAAGGGTGTGCAATCAACACCAAAATGACCAAGGCATGATACATCTAAAATGTCAAATGTGGCTTGTATGAATTATGGTAAAGTCAAACACTGTGTATTTGGATGTTTTAAACTGATTATTTAAGAGTATAGGGACAATTTGAGAAACATAGAAGGAAGGTACCTGCCAGGATGAGTGATTGTATTGCAGAAATAAGCACTTATTCTCAGAACTGGATGAGTGGATGTCAAGCCACTGCACTTTGAATAGTAGAAGGACTTAATATAAGAGAGCAATCACTCATTATTTTGCCTGAGGACAGGAAAATCTGCTTAGCTGGTTAGGAGATCATTTGGGAAAATTAGATAAAATGATAAATGACAAATGATAGAAAATGAGGCCTGCTGAGAAAATAAATATACAGACTGACAGACAAAAGGTAATGGCGCTTATTCCTGTTTGATAAAATAAGTTACAGATACAAAAGGTAATGATACTCATTCCCTTTGCTAAAATAAGCTATAGGCAGCATGTGTAAGTCTTTTCATGGTATTGTGAAAATTAAGTGATGTCAGCTACATGGTAGAGTTTATAGGCAAGAGGCAAATGCACAAACTCTGTCATTTCAATACAATATCACCCTCTCATGATAAAGGATAGAAAGAGTCTAGTACTTATATGCAAAAGACCACAATATAAATCAGAGAGGAGGTGGCAAATACCCTCACTGAGTGTTGAAGTAATACTTCAATGGATGTGGTAGTACTGTCACAGTAACATTCTCCTACTAGGTTTCAAGAAATCCTGGTAGTGTCATATGAGTTTGATACCGTGTTCACTACTAAACCAGAGTGTACCTAGCTTGTAGAGCAGAGCACCAAGTACACACAGGAACCCAGCAATCTATCAAACAGACACTGTACAGACTGCTTGAGCAACTCAAGCAAACCACATATAGGAAATGCAATAATTGTTATATCTATTCATAATCTGTGTTAGTGCTAAAGAGATGAATATAAGCACCAGATTCTGAATAGGTTACTGAAAACTAAAACTAAAATGTGGCCTTAGTATGAAAAAGGAGAGGCTATCCAGGTATGGTCTACCCCAGTTACAAAAAAGCAAGTGAGGTTATTCCTTGGAACAGGTAGGTGATACAAGACATAAACCTACTCCATTCATAGACCTTACATGAAAAACAGGCCATATAAGTTTATCTGGGAACTAGATTGTGAGAAGGCATTCCAAATGCTTAAGGAGACATTAAGTGGATTCCTTGTACTAGTTAGTCCCACTTATAGGTAGTAATTTATTTTGAAAGTAGATGCTTTTAACCACAGGCTATACATAGCCAGGAGCCAGGTATTTTCAAAGGGAGAGGAATGCATCTGAGTCACAGACTGATAAAGAGAAGAATTAAATGAAGCTGTAAAAATGAGGTTTTGGGAAAAGTGTGAGCTCTGTAAAGGTTCCAACCATACTTGTACGGCAGACAATTCACAGCAGCAACAGACTATAACCATTTACAAGCTAGTGGGCAAAACTCCAAACTTTTTACATGGATTTTTTGGACAGCAGCCCTATAACACTACCCTGCATCTTACAAGTAGTGCCTACAATGCAAATGCAGCTGTTTTTCTACACAGAGAAATGAGTAGTGCAACATGAAATGAGTTTTTTACCATAAACATCATTTGTTAGGGATCTCTCAGCAAAACGTATTTGAGTGAAGAAGGGAGATATATGAGAAGAACTGCAATAATCTTGGAAAATGTTTCTGTTCTTTTAAAAATTGTACAATTATACTTAATCTATATTGAGTCAAGATAAAAGTGAAAAAAGCTGCATTATACTTGAATTGTGAGTGAGAAATAACATGTAAAACTAAATTTGTGAAGTGATATATTACTGCATTTGCAGTAGCAGCTCCAGGTTCCTTTTCTTGCTAGGGCACAGTATGGCACAGTAACTACCTAGTGGGGCATATGAAAACCAAAGAAAATTTCTACTCAGAGCTGGCTTTACATGAAATGGCACTCTAGGTGAACTGCTCCATTGTGCCTCCCCACTGCTCACTGCTACCTCCCCCATGTACATCCGCTAATGTCCTTTCCATTCTCCCTGGCGTACATTTTGTCTTACTCTTCAGATTTTTCATGCATCCACTGAAGACACCAAAACTGGCCAAGAATACATGGTAATAACTGTGAGGAAACTAAATGAATAAAGCTGGGGTCAGTAGACCTAGCAGCCCCTAGAAATCTCTGTTTTTACATGCTCTGGAGATGGTTTTTAGACCATTTGAAACACTGATGGAGACAACAAGAAGCTTGATCAAAACAAAAAATCAGTCTTACTATTTAACTTTCCTTTTTCCTACATCATCTCAGCATACCTTAACTGGTCAAGATGGCGCTGTAGCAACCATGGAAAAATAGTTGAATTAAGCTGGGAGTTTGGGGGACACTAGGGCCCCCATATGCCATGGGTTATAAATGCTCTGAGATATATTTAAAGCTTTTATCCCCTTTTCAATTTAATGATGTCCCAAACAAAAAAAAAAAACATGAGCAAGGAAATAAATTCAATCTTATTCTTTTTCTTTCAAAGAAGAAATAAGTTACTTTTGGCAAAAGAGCAGTTCCCAATAAACTGAAAAGACAAATGCTTGTTAGGATACACAAATCATATTTGGGAATAATGTTTACTTCCCTTGTCCCCCCCCCCAAAAAAAAAAAATAGTCACCTTCTGTGCACCATTCTGGTATTATGCTAGGCAGAACATCAAGGCACAAATAGCCACAGTCATGTATTTTAAGTGGCTGCTGTCAAACACATTTACAACATATATCCTTGCCCCTGCCAGCAAATGAAAGCCTCCTTCTTTGTACAATTCTGATGCCAAATTGAAACCGATGTGAAAGAACAAACAGAACACAGAAACATATTTCAACCTGTTGCTGTCACATGAATATAACTGGCAAGCCTAATTCTTCCTACCCCAAAATATTGTCACCTGTATACACATTTAATGTTTGTTTGTGAGGAAGGAGGAAAAATAGTGACCACAGTGATATGGTCCAACTTGTTGTTCTTAAACAGTATGCTGCCCCTAGAAAGCTATAATGACTGTCTGTGCACACCTCTAAGCTCTGTAAGGAATGTTAAAGAAATAATGGCCACACTACCCCCACACACTCACACACACACACACACACACACACACACACACACACACACACACACACACACACACACTACATTTACTGTGTACACCTCTGAGCTTGGTAGGTTTTAATCTATGTAGAGTACTGGGCAGAGGTTATTATTAAGCATGTGTCAAAATCCAATTATATAATCTTGGGTGTGGGAGCCATTAGTCCCCCAACAGCTCTGAGGGTTTGGCTGTTCTATGATGCACTGTGAAAAATTATGTATATGCCTGTCAGTATTGTCATTTCCCAGATAAAAACAATTATATTATTTTTAAACTCATATGCACACACACACACACACACACACACACACACACACACACACACACACACACACACACACACACATGCTGCACACTTACCTACAGGTAAACTAGGAAAAAGACCATTTCACCTGTGTCATATCACTGGGATGGTGAAGGGAAGAAGAGCACATGGATAAATCCACAGAGAGATAGGGAAGGGCATGCAAACTCTACACAGAAAAAGACACAGTCAAGAAGATAACCACACAACAAAAGCTGAGCAATGGCAATGCTACTTACTTTACCACTGTGCCAATAAGCAGTCGCTTTTATACACATCCTGTTTTTGCCAAACCAACAATGATAGACTCATAATATGCAGTGTTAATGTTTGTGATGGAAAGTGAAAGACATTACAGCCAACTGGTTACTCTTCAATACATCACAACCTCTTCCCAAACATATGAAAGCATATAATCCTAGTTTTACATTGATTTCAGCAAATGCAGCACATGCTGTGGCACTACTTCTCTGAGCAAATGCCAGATCAATAACAAGCATAAGTCATTTATCTATAGACGGCCATGATGTCTATCAATTTTAGTTACTATATTGACTTTGCATATTTCACATATCTGATTATGGTAAAAAAACAATAATAACACTCACAATAATGTACTTCAAATTTGTTTTACACAAGCACACAGAAAAGTATTTCAGATGGACACTAAATCTGCAAAGCCGGATCATAGGTTCATAGGTTCATAGGTTGGTACTAGGCTATCAGCCCTAGGGCCTATGCAAGCCTAGCCATAACAATTATCTGGATATTTCTTCCCACAATATTTACTATTATTATCAGTAGGTGTTTAAACTGAGCAAACAAGAAGGTAGTTATTTTCATCCACACTCAGTCCTCTCAGCAGTACTAGGCACTAATGTGCACACTTCAGATGTCTGATTACAGTAAAAAAGATGGCCATGTAAAGTATTTCATATTTGTTCCATATAAACAGTAGCAATGAAGTATTCCATGTTGCCTTGCACAAATTACATTAGTCCTCAAAGACAGAATAATGAGCAAACAATAGTTATTCTCCTCCATGGACAGCACTAGAAATTATAGCTACTTTTATCCCTCAGATGTCATCTTTAATATAAAATAAAATAAATTAAAACAAATAATAAAAGTCACACAGTAACATTATGTATTCATGTACCTTATACTGAATAGAAGATTATACATTACGTGTATCACCTGTGATGTTTCCTGTATTTGCTACACTTTAAATAAAAAAAACACTGTACTCTTCTACTGCTTCTTTAAGTACTTATTACATTGCATCAGGTAGTCAGGGCTGTTGTATCTAAATTGTGTGGTCTTCTTACACCTGGACTCCAAACCAGCCATTTTACATTGACTTATTTTTTCTTCACTCTTGTGGCAGAGATCTGCTGATCTAAACTATCTGAGTTGGTTGATTGTTGGTGGAAAGCTTATTGCGTGGTTTTCTGATTTGTATTTAGCTTAAATCTGTACCTTTTTGCCTATAGATAAACTTCACATTTGCACAGGCTTTGGCTTAATTGCTCAGAGCTGCTCGTCATTTTGTGATGACACCAGAGAGTTCCAGTGAATCTGCTTACAGCTAAGGCAATCCTCTGCTAAAAAGATAAAAATAACTATTATTTTGCACTTCTATTGATATTTGTGATAGCATTTTATTAGGTTCCTGTGATAGTTGCTGTATTTGTTGCACTTTAAATAAAAACTATTCTGTTCTACTGCTGCTTTAATTACTTATTACACTGTATCAGATAGGCTTAGGGCTGTTGTATCTAGATTGTGTGGTCTCCCCACACTTGTGCTTCAAACCAGCCATTTTACTTTAAGGAAGTTACTTCTGCACTCTTGTAGCAGAAGTGTGCTGATCTAAACCTATCTGAGTTGGGGATTGCTGGTGGAAGGTTTATTGTATGCTTTCCTGATGGGTAGTTACCTGAAAACCTATTCATCTTTGCCTGTATATAAGCCTTGAGTTTGTGCATGTTTTTGCTTAATTGCTGAAAGCTGCTTGTCATTTGGTAACTACACCAGAGAGATCTAGTGAATCTGCTTACAACTAAGGCTATCCTCTTATAAAAAGATGAAAATAAGTATTATTTTGCATGTTTATTGATAATTGTGATTGCATATTATGTTTCCTGTGATATCTGCTGTATTTGCTGCACTTTAAATCAAAAAAGAAAAAAAACTGTACGGTTCTACTGCTGCTTTAAATACTTTTTGCATTATATCAGACAGTCAGGGCTGCTGTGTTTAGACTGTGTGGTCTTCTTACACCTGGGTGCCAAACCAGCCATTTTACATTAGGAAGGTTTTTCTGCACTCTTGTGGCAGAAGTGTACTGATCTAAACTTATCTGAGTTGGGGACTGCTGGTGGAAGGCTTATTGTGTGCTTTTCCGATTGGTAGTTAGCTTAAAACCAGTTCCGTTTTGCCTGTATATAAACCTTGTGCTTGTGCAAAGCTGCTGTCTGCTCAGTGGAGGTTAGCAGTGTGTTGTATAGATGCAAATGTCTTGAAGGTAAACTTCCCTAGATTAACTATCACTGAAACTATACCCAGCCCCCTTCTGCAATAGGAGCAACTAAGCTGCATGCTGAGCAGCATTGCTCTGTTTTTTAACCTTAGACTAAATGAAGTATAGGTCCCACTCACAGTCTTTGTGCTACCAGCACAGACTAGTCTAATTAACCCATTATTTTCCCTGATAAGGACCACAGTAAGAACCTGATATCATGGATGGGCAGTTTTCTACCATCTCTGTAGCCAGCCTGAGTGACATGAGCATCTCAAGGCAATGTAGCAATTGTCGTATATATACTGACAACCACTTAATCCTGAAACACACAATTACTATATGTGAGAGATGTAGCTATACTATGAAAATGGAGGCAAGACTTTCACATACAGACAAACTGAATGCCAAACAAATTGTCAGCACACACACACACTACTTCCCTCACTAAATAAGAATTTGACACACATACCGACATATGCAGAGGTACTCACTAGTACCCTACCAAAAACTGAGTGGCCTCCCAAATACTGCCTTCAGAAACCACATATACACACAACAAAGCAAACAACAACTATAACCCATATAATACACACACCAGTGTGTCTCAACAAACAAGGCCATAAGGCAAAACACCACAAAGCCTAACATACTGGTCATAGGAAACTCCATAATGAGACACACAGATATCCCCCTCACAGGGCTGGATAAGGAGAAGGTTACAGTTAGCTGCCTCTCATATGCCATGATTTGTCAGATCACACAAGCACTCAAGTCATTTGGCCACAAGTACCAATATGACTCTGTTATAGTTCGTGTGGGTGTGAATGACCTGAGATGTACCTCCTTGGACTATATAAAGAGAGACATGACTGAACTCTCAGATCATGTGTCACAGGCAGGTATGCGACTAGCCATGAGCAGCATTCTACCTTCATCAAGATGATACCACAATACTAACAAAACATGATTGACTTTAACAACTGGTTTAACTTTTGGTATCAGTCCAAGAGGATCCAGTATTTATCAACCTAGGAGGACATGATCGGCAGTCCATGCTGTTTTGCCAGAGAAGGTCTGCACCTGTCTCCTCTAAGCTTTAAGATACTGGCAAAGGCTTTAGCAATCCTTTAGTGCCTTTTTTAGGCAGTGTGTCAAAGTAACCAAGCTCCCAACATAGCAAAATATTCTCTTGATAAGCTCAAGGTACTGTTGCTTAATGCTAGGAGTCAAAACAAGAAACTGCACTCCCTAGAAACACTCCTCACCTTGGAAAATTCTGACATCTGTGCAGTCACTGAGACATGGTTTAAAACAGCAGAAAGCACCCTGGCCATGTAAGGCTACAAAGGCTTGCATGCATTCAGGCCACCAACTGAGCAAGAAAGAGCCAAAGCTGGAGGTGTATCCATCTTCATAAAGGATAAGTACATCTCAAGACTTTTCAAACAGTATGACATTCTCAAGCTACTCCACGTCCAACTAACCATAGGCAAAATCCCCTACCACATCATCGCTAGCTAGAATTCCCCTACCATGAACCAGGAAAAATGTACAGTGTACCTGGATTTACTTGAGTCACTCACCATACAGCCCAATACCTTACACATGGGTGATTTTAACTATCCTACCATTGACTGGGGAACATACACAACCACTAATATGTAGGCTCAGAAGTTCTCAGACTTTGTCAGTTCAATTGCTCTGAAACAGCTGGTCAGCACACCCACAAGGGGCTCTAATATCCTGGACATAGTACTCACTAACATGAGGAAGCATTGCACCCCCCCATGTAATTTCCTCTTTGACAAGATCAGACCGCAAAATGGTCTCCTTTGAAATAAATATAAGGGCAGATACCCCATTAAGCTCAAAAATGCTAAAGAATTTCTCCAAGACAAATTATCTTCAACTAAGCATTGACATAAGGAATTTCAAAGCTCCCCCAAATCCAGAAAACACAGAATTGTATGCAATGTGTACACCAATAACTTGTATAGCCACTTAAGCAGTTGTATAAAACTGTCAGTACCGGACCGGATGGAACCATATCTTGACAGAAAAACAAGCAACCCTGGTAGATCCCTGGTGTAAACAGGCTATATAACAAAAGAAACTAATGTCATAAAATAAGCAGGAACAGACTCAGCAGAAGAAGAAATCCCTCACTAGTCTAAACAAACAAATCAGAGATCTGGTCAAGTCCTCAAAAGCAAATTATGAAGCAAAAATAGCCTCTGTATTCAAGGAAAATCACAAAGCATGTTTTAACTATGATCATAATCTTAAGGGGACTACCCAGCTACGTGCAGAGCTGGTTGTGGATGGCACCACCTATACTCAACTGGAGGAAATAGCCAACCTGCTAGCTGACAGATTTAGATCAAACTTTACCCACTGTCCCCACCACTCGTCCCCCAAAGTATACCTGCCACCATTCCTCAGCCTGTTATATAAAGGGAGCAAGTCATCACTGTGCTCTCTAAGACTGAAAACATGGCATCAATGGGCCTTAACAACATCCCAGGTTGTCTCTAGCAGACCCACTTGGATCATTATTTAACCATAACCTCTAGACAGGCTATGTTCCAGCAGAATGGCAACAGTCATCCCTCTGCACAAGGGGCGACCATTAACTGACCCAGAGAATTACAGACCCATAAGGCTGACTAGCCTCATCTGTAAGCCCATAGAAAGAATCTTTATGGATCTTATCAACAAGAACATAGGTAATCTGCAGACTCTGGACCCAACCCAGTTCAGACTTGTTAAGAGCATGTCTGCTAAAGCTGGTTGACTTATTCAAGAAAGTCACCAAGGCCATGGATGAAGGAAAGACTATGCATTTCACCTACATCAAATTTTACAAGGTATTTGACACAATTCCTCACTCAGGTATTATAGAAAAACTCTCTCAACTGGGCATAAACCCCTACGTCACCAGGTGGGTAACCAAATGGCTCACCAACAGGATACATACTATCAAAGTGAGTGAATTCACCTCTAGCAAGAGGCCAGTCACCAGCAGCATACCACAGGGTTCTGTACTAGGCCCTCTCCTGTTCAGTAGTTATTTCTCAGAAGTCAAGGTAAATATATGTGACCTTTGGCTGGCCAAGTTCATGGATGACTGAAAACTGATTGCAATCAGTGAATCCCCGAATGATACTGATATACTGCAGAAAGGATTAACGCAGACAAATGATTGGTGCCAGGGTCATGAATTGAAACTAAATGCAAAAAGTACCTATTTATTCCCTTTGGGAAAGTAAAGACCCCAGCTAATTGCAATATAGACAGCACCCCCAAGAGTAGATCAAGTGGTACATGATCTGGGTACACAGATTGATAGTAATCTGAACTTCAATGACAATGTATCCACAGTGGTAAGAAAGTCCTTCTTTTTGGCACAACTCATAAGTGAGGACATGGTATCTTAATCACAGGACATTATAATTCCATTGTACTCAGCCTTCATCAGACCAATAACTGTAGAATGCACCCTTTAATGTACCTCACCAGACATCTGCAACAACTGGAGTGATCCCAGAGGTTTCTCACCAGAAGACACAAGGTGTAAAAAATAAATCCTGCACAGAAAGACTGAAATCTGTATTACTGTGCTATGTCCCCTACAGACTACTAAGGGAAGATCTGTGAAGCAAAGCCCATCCCTGACCCTCTACAAATGCAACCTAGATCAATGGGTGGGTAATCATAAACTTACTCATGAGATGGCGAACATGTCCCTCATGGACAGAGGCAGTTGGTATTAGTTACCATAGCATAGGTTCATACCTCTGTGAACTCCATTCATCTAGCTATTGAAAACTGGGAAACTCAGGTTACATATGGCTAGGCTTGTAAGGAGTCTTTTATAGATTCATAGATTAGTACTAAGCTAACTGCCCTTGCGGGCCATTGTAAGCCTAGCCAATTATCCCTTGTGAGACTCAAACCCTGCACCTTGTGTTTGTAAGGCAAACACCTTACCCATTAGGCCACCCTCCCAACCCAGTCTTGGGCCATTAGCCTAGTAATCTCTTATGAACCTATAACCATGCATTTTCTTAAATATATGAAGCCTGTAACTCAAATGCCTGCCATTGTTTTTGAGACTAAAAAACTAATGCCTTTCAGCTTTTCCCGGTTAGGGGTCACCACAGTGGAACTCTGGTCCGCTAATGATTGACAGTGGATTATTACGGTGTCCAGTTGCCAGCCCGACGCTCACCCTTCAAAGAAGGCACACCCATTCATGCATGCACCTACCTGCATGTCTTTAAACGTCACTCGACCACAGGGAGGACATGCAGACTTCACACAGAAAGTGCTCCAGCCGAGAATCGAATGGGAGAGCCTCTTGCCATGAGGCGACAACACTAACCGCTGCACCACTGTGGCTGTCAGATACCGAAAAAAAACATAAGATTTACAAGTGTGTGTGTGTGTGTGTGTGTGTGTGTGTGTGTGTGTGTGTGTGTGTGTGTGTGCATTAGATGTTAAAGATAGATATCTTGTGGTGAAAGAACAAAAACCAAGATTTGTGATGAATAGCAAAGCAGAGAAGCTAAGAGTCACAAAACACATTCAGTAGTCTTACAGTGCAAGATATTAAACATTTTTAATGCCATGCCTCTAGATATTCTATTTATTCAATCTGCTTTCATTTTAGTTGATGAGATTTATGCATTTAGTTTTTGTAAGAATACAATGGTCAGAATGCATAGACAGCACATAGCCCTTTGCAAATTAGCATGGGTGCCAGAAATGCACAGGAAGGTGAACATTTAGAGATGAAAGCAGCATAGAGACATCAAGATAGAACTAATAAGGTACTTGGCTTATGTAAATGGCTGCATAGTGATATGGAAATGAGGCTGTTGATACAAATCAGACAAACTGATTATGCAAATGCTGACATCAAACATGGAATGAGTCAGTGACTTGACAGTCAGTCAGTACCACATTGTAGATCTGTTCTGAATGCCAACAATGGATGATGTAGAGACAATCTACAATATATGTGGTAGTAGAACACTAGCTGAACAACATGCACATGTCTGCTCTCCATACTGCTGCCCATGACGTGGTTCACTAATACCCACTATAACTTTGCAGATGCAGAGCCTTACCTACCAGCATGTGAATGACCAGGAGATCATGGACTGCTTCTGTGTCAAGAGGAAGACCATACAATGTTGTTGTGTCTTTCGGCTTTTCCCGGTTAGGGGTCGCCACAGTGAAACTCCGGTCCACTAATGATTGGTAGTTGATTTTTACGTGCTGAGAAGACCATACAATCGCTTGTGGAATTATATTACCCACAAGTGGAGTCATGGAGATTTCTCATCCCAGTGGACAATAAGGTATATGCGGCTTTAACCATTGTAGATACAGGAATCTTTCAATGACCTATAAAATTCATTAGGAATATTGCAGACATGACCCTTGTATATCCTACATCAGTTCATTGACAATGGGCTGCAGCACATGGAGGAGCATATATGGTTCTCAGTGGCTATAGAGGAGGAAACCAACACTGTGTAGGTGTTTTACAGGATACTCTATTTCCTTAAGACTGTGAAAGCCACTGATTGCAGAAACACAGGCATCAAGGTCCCACGTGGTAAACAAGGTGTAAGATACATCTACAGGAAGGGCTTCCATTCCCTCAACTGCCAGGTGGTGTGCAATGCCTAGGGCATCATTGATAATGTTTCTGTCTGCCACCAGACAGTTCCCATGATTTGCACATATGGCTCACATCTGACCTATACCAACGATTTATGTGTATTGGGACTTTCCACAAGGTTATCTACTTGGTAGGTGCATATGTAAGTTTGCATAGAGGTCAATGTATGAAGTTACCATGCATGCATTTAGCAGCCCACATATAACTTTGTCATTGTTGTGAGTTGTAGGTTTTGCTGGATATGCACTGGAGCTATGAATGATGACCACCACCTGCTTCCCCTGAGACCATGGCAGATATGGCATATAATGCTGTTAGAATGCATTTTAGTTGACTGATGGGACTTTTCTGCTTCTTTGATAAATCAGGTGGAGATCTGCAGTATGGACCAGATGCCTGCACCAAATCTTTGTTGTGCACACTATGTTGAATAATATGGCACTGAATAAACAGCTATGACAGCAGGGAAACATTACAACATGCCTGACTATTGCATAGAAGCAACAGCTGAAAAGCAGGGTAGATGGTCAGAGACTGAACAGACAATGAGCAGTACCATATTTGAGGCAGAGGCAGATGCAGTACATTGCAGCACTGACAAAGAGTTAGCACCTGTTCTACAACTGTGGGCCATGATACAAACAACAAAGAAAAAAATATGCATGTAGTATCACACCCGGGTTATGCAAGAAAGTGCATGGACTGGCCATACTGTGCATCAAACACTACCTTACCCATTAAGATTAGAGGTTGGCAAGGCACACTCATGATCACTTGCAGAGGTAAGGGGAAGCAGTGATAGGTGATGGCAGCACCATCAGATGGGCCAAGAGCATGGCAGGTGAATGTGGCAGCCATGTATTCTGGTAGCAGGTTATGAGGAGTCAAGGATCACATTCTCCAGAGATGCTGAGGAGCTGCAGTGTTGCAAACATTGGAAAAATGCATAGCGGTGGCCTGTGGTCTTGAGGTTCATTATGTTCCATGGCAGGCATAGTGTACAATTACAGGAGAATGTATATGCACTCTCATGGAGTGCCCCATGTAGGAGCCAACAGATGTTTAGCATCCATGACCCAAATGACAGCCATGAGTAGATGTTGTGCTCTATTTGCCCAAAGGGAATATCAAAGGTGCTGATCTACATCAGTGAAAGTATACATTCTGATGGGGTGTCCCATGTCTGGAGCCAACAAATGTATAGTGTTGAATGATGGGCATGAGTAGTATGGTGCTCCATCTCCCCAGAGGAGATACTGAAGATGATGAACAATATGAGCAACAGCATGTACCCTGATGAGGCACCCCAAGTCAGGGGCATGATGAGAGTTTTCAGCCGTGAGCATGAGACATGCCACTCTCAGCAATGGCTGGATCTGTGGGCAGAGCCAACAGTCATAATGTCTCAGGAATGGACTGCGTCATGTGGGTATGCTCCTAATGTGACAAGTCACATTGCATATGGACTCTCCCATGTCCTTCCACCTGTATAGATAATGATGACTTATGCTCTTCTGTCCCTCTAACCTGTGTGATTATGGAGATGTCTGATGCACAGACCTAGGGATTATAATGCTTATATTATTTTGTTCTGTGTTTCCAGCATCATATAGTTTTGAACACAATTTCACCCCTTTGCCAGTGTGCAATGTACTGCACCTGCCTCTGCTTCAGCTGTGGTAATGCTGCTATGCTTTCCTCACCTGGCTCTCAGTCTTACCCTTCTGCTGCTGGTCCATCTGGTATAGAAGGCCTTCCCAAGATGTTCACTTACTGCTCCATCTGTTTGTATAATGCCACACTGTGCAACATTGCACACACAACAAAAATATTGTTGCAGATGTCTGGACTCTGTTGTGGTGCCCTTCCTTATGTGTCTAGGCAATGGAAGTATTCCTTCAGCAGGCCAAACACCCATGTCACTGTATTACTTGTTTCTTCCTGTGCTGTGTTTTAGGGCATTTTCTGCATGGTCAGGGGTTTGAGGCTTGGGTTATCAACCAAGACTCTAGGGCATATCCAGCACTGCATGCAACACTCTACAAGCAGCACAGTATATGTGTCCTGCTCCCTTCTTGCATGTTACATGTCTATCTATGTAGCATGAGTCATGCACCTACAAACCAGATGACCCTGTGAGAAATCCCTTTGCAAGAACCTTTAGCACAGATTGGGTGAGTGCCAACTCTGTGAATCATGGGAGCTGCCCAAGTGGCACACAGACACATTATAAATAAACTCCCAGAACACTTTCCTGTTTTCACATCATAGGCCTTCTGGGCCAGGTGTGCGTGTGCATGTGCGTGTGTGTGTGTGTGTGTGTGTGTGTGTGTGTGTGTGTGTGTGTGTGTGTGTGTGTGTGTGCCCGTGTGTAATATATAGCTCCTATTACCTTGAGGAAATGTGCTATGTAATAAAGTGACCACATGGTGCTGGTTCTTTCCTCTAGTCCTGGGAAACTAGATACTCTCCTCCATAGAATAATTTAGCATAACACTGAGCAACTTGTTTAGGATTCATGAAGCTGGCACATGTGATATCCCCAACAATCAACTACTAGGTCACTGAATGTTCCCTGTAATTAAGATGGTTAAAGCTGCACAATAATTTAGTACACAGAGGAATGAGTATGCATGCCACACATCCCCCTCAAATCTGCTTATGGACAATATCATTCAGTAAAGTCACAGCCTGAGCCTTCCTGTCTACATGGAAATGGTCTACAATCTGCTAGTCTATGAGTTGGTGGTGTATCAGGTGTTGTCTGTATCTCCTCCATTGTCATGGATGGCCTTATTCTTCAGCACTGTGGGCACTGGATCCAATGATTTTTTATACAATCATCTTTGACTTGGCTATTCAAATGGTTTATTCACTAATTAAATATATGGAAACCATACACCAGTCACTGCAAAAGTGTATACATTTTCTATTAATAGCACACACTGAAAATATACTCCCCTGGATTCTCAAAGGCCTGCACGGAGTGCAAGATGAGTGCAGTAGCTCCCGCAGGCAATGTGTCTGCCGTGCGATCCAGGAACAGCCAGCAGGGGCGTGCACAAGAGCTCCAGCACTAATCTTGCATGGACTAAGCCCTGGTATGCAAATCACCTCATCTGCAAGAGAAATCCATGCAAATGAGGTGATAGTGCATTCCAGGAAGCTAACTAACCGAGTACATTTCTACAAATTCCAAAATGGAGCTATGACAGCTCCAAATAAAGGCTGCATATTATTGAGGAAGCATGCCAATGGCCAAGTAGAAGTCCATTTGTATTACAAACTGCAAAAAAATAAATAAAACAACTTTTATTTGTTTTCGTCAGTCTTGGCTGTGTAAGCATAGGGCAGCGGCGTGCAAATGGGATCAGGGGAAAATAATAAAATAAACTGAAAATGAGCATTCTAACAAAAATCAGTATTCTGCCATGCAAGTCAATGGCAGGCAAAAGACAACTTGGACAGTGAGTAGTGGTTGCTAAGTGGGGAGGCTCAGTGTGGGACATGTAACTATGCATTAGTAGGCAATCCTATGCAAATGAGAGAAAGATTAGTGAATCCCAGATTTTCCCAGGGTGTGAGGCAGGTCCCAAGAGTGTAAGAGTATAAATAGCTGGGCGCAAGACTAGGATATAGGTGACATCATGGGGGGGGGTGTCAGGTATACTGCAAGCGGATTGGAGACCTGTGGCTCGAGATTGCTCCTAGGTTAACACAGCAAAGCTAGGAGTGTGTCCAAACCTGCCTAGCACATTTTACAAAGTGTAAGCAGGTGTGCACGGCACACACCAGGTTCTACAGGAAGAAAAAGGAAGTTAAACCAGAAAAAAGCCGCTCTATGCACATATGAGCACTCTGTTTGCACGGCGCGCACACAGGCTCAAACAGGGAGGCAATGGGAAGGGAAAACAGCAGTAGGAAGGTAATCAAGGAGAATTAGCTTAGCTGGCAGGTAAAATGTATCAGAACCAGCCAATTACATAGGCAGCAGATCAGCCTAGCCCAGCACACCACTATAAACTATGCAAACACATTTTCCCCTTGTTTTTCCCAAAAACTCTGCACCACCTTTGTATACAGACGGGGAAATTTTACAAAATGAAAGCAAGAGCAAAAATGTTAGGGGCTGCTTTTGCTATCATAAACCAGCATGTGCAAGAGGCTGAGGGTGGTGAGGATGTGCATGCTGCTGAGCAACCCATAGTGAGGAGACGGAGAAGAGTGTACAGACCCAGGGTAACCTACCAAGGGCTACATGAGCTGGAGATAGTGGAGCACTATAGGGTGGACAGAGACCTCCTACAAATTGTTGAGCTGTGCCAGCCACAGCTCACACACAGAACTAACAGAGGGGAACCCATCCCAGTGAATACCAAGATATATGTAGGTCTAAGAATACTAGCTACCGGTACCTTCCAACGGCTATCTGGGGATATGATGGGGATTTCGCAGGCATCAGCATCCAGGTTACTCCACCAGTTCCTGGATGCCATGTCAGCACATGTCAGTGAGCATGTATATTTTCCCATCACCCGTGAGGTGTTGGCCAGCAATATGCATCTCTTCCACCAGATAGCGGAATGCCCTGAGATAGTGGGTGCAATAGACTGCACACACATATGCATTAAAGCACCACCAGGTGAGTGGGGTAGGGTCTACATCAACCGCAAGGGCTTCCCCTCCATCAACTGCCAGGTTGCGTGCGATGCCCAGGGCATAATAATGAATGTGTGTGATGGCTGCCCTGGAAGCTACCACGATTCCCACATCTGGCATCTGACGCAGCTGTACCAGACATTTGCCAATGGGGACAAACCACACGGTCACCTAATGGAGGATGCTGGATATGCACTGGAGCCATGGCTGATGACACCCATCAGAAATGCACACACACCAGAACAAGAACTCCATAATGACGCAACACACACAAACACGAATCATAATAGAGCATGTATTTGGGATGCTCATGTCATGGTTCCAGTGCCTGGACACATCCGGTGGAGCCTTGCAGTACAGGTGCAGAGTGACTCAGAGGAGGCAGAAGGAGGCATTCCCAGTATGCCATGGCCTTGGCAAAGAGGCAATACATAGCATATGCACTGACACAGTAGGGACCCAGGGAATGACACCTCTCTCCAACTCGCACATAAAGCAAAAGGGATGCCAAACATGACACTACCTTTGCTCAACCATGTATAAGGAGTGTACTATGTGCAGCCAACATAGGCAGCCCTGCATCACCACCCTCAGTACTGGGACACCCACAAGGTAAGTGACTCACACATGCCAGTTGGGGGGGGGCACATACCCAACAACAGTCACAGCCACCAGGATAGGTGTAGACAAACACAAACAACTGCTGTACTATGACCTCTGAATGAGCCCCATTGGTAACCCCTATCCCAGCCCTACACAGACAGACTACAGCATGCCAGCCAGTTGGACGTCAGTTGTGAAGGCTAGGAAGTCAGAAACTAATGTGTAGGTAGTGAAAACTACGATCTGTAGTACACTGGTATGCCTCTAGCCAGCACAATAGGTAAGACTACAGACTGAAATGGTGTACCTGACATACCAGTACAGTCCTAGCAACTGTGTAAAAGTGTAAGGAGTGCCCCACCATCCTATGTACACTTAAAGTAACAGTAAGGCGTATCCCCCCACCCCTGTGTAGAAATGTAGAAACAGTTTGGTGTCCGTTCCCCCGCTAAGCAGAAATGTAGCAACAGTCAATGCCAAATGACTGATGTATACCCTGCAGACACAGCCTGCTACCTGTCGGTGTACAACACAAAGGTCAGCACCGCAGTACAAACCACCTGGACTTGATCCACACATGCAATATAGATGGCCATACTGGGCATGCTCACACACTTAAACACAAGAAGGCCATGGCAGCAAACAACAGTGGACCAGACATATCTGGCAGTTGCAGTTCTCAGTGCAGACACATGTCAGTATGCACCACTCCTGCCTTGCACACACAGTGGATAGGAATACAGACATATATGTAAGGATAACACACTATAATAAGCCAAAGGTAGACGGACATAGATGTGTTGAAGAGGGTGACCATGACAAGGAGACATCTGGGCCTGTCCCACCCAGCACACAGCTAAAGGGCCCGAAACACATTCTGTGGATGTTTGTACAGTACTGAGGTCTGGGCAGTGATGGAGAATGTCAGCAGTGTGTGTATTGTTAATACGTACTTTAGCCTGTGTACAGACTGTGGTAGATGTCAATGTCCTAGCTCCCCTTCAATCAGATGTTACATGCTGCCCCACTGTATGGTACCATTTCGCCGTACACGCTTGTAGAGCCATACACACACATGTCCCATACCACAGACAGCCATCAGACCAAACTGTGTAGCAGCCCAGTATATGTAGGGATATTCTGTGACTGGAACTGCAGATACTAGCCACCAGTATCTGTCAGCATGATGGCGTGTTACATGTGCCAGCTGTGCAACATGACTGTACAAGGAAGATGTCACCTAGTAGCTATATACACGTACCTGTGGCATATGAGCCTGTGTGTGCCCACATGTGGCATGTCAACCCCAACATGAATGGGTTGCGGCCCATGCACACACTGCCCTCCCCATAGCAATATCATGACAAGCCTGCTGAGGCTATCCAATGTGAAATACACCTTTGGGGGAGCTGTAGCTCAGTAATCCCCATGGCGTGTCCCATAACTGTGTACTGCTGTACTGATAAACTAGTTAGGTAGTAGTTCCAATCCCAGACTTGGCAACTGTGTGTGTGTTTATGTGTGCATGTCCCAGTCTCTGTCTGTAGAGAAGAATGCTTTCTAGGCCACTCACACTCAACGCAGTTCATATACACAACATTGGCAAGCCTGCAAATGCCACGCACCTAGAAATACACCTTTGGGAAAATCATAGCCCAGTAATTACCATAGTGTGTCTTGTAATTGCGTACTGCTGTAGTGTGATAAAATAGTTAGGTAGGTATTCTAACCCCAGACTTGGCAACTGTGTGAATGTGTGTGTGTATCTGAGTGCATAGAAAGCAATGCTTTTTAGGCCACTCACAACCCGTACAATACACATACTCAACTTTGGCAAGGCTGCTGATGTCACTCACCTAGAAATACACCTCTGGGGAAATCATAGCCCAGTAATCTCTGTAGCATGCCTTATAACTGCATACTGCTGTAGTGTGATAAAGTAGTGAGGTAGGTGTTCTAACCTCAGACCTAGCAACTATGTTTGCCTGACTGAGTAGAGAACAATGCTTTTTAGGCCACTCACACCCCATACAATACACATACTTGACTTTGGCAAGGCTGCTGATGTCACTCACCTAGAAATACACCCCTGGGGAAGTCATAGCCCAGTAATCTCCACAGTGTGTCTTGTAATTGCATATTGCTGTAGTGTGATAACATAGTGGGGTAGGTGTTCTAACCCCAGACCTGACAAGTGTGTGTTTTTGTGTGTGTGTGTGTCTGACTGAGTAGAGAACAATGCTTTTTAGACCACTCACACCCCGTACAATACACATACTCGGCTTTGGCAAGGCTGCTGATGTCACTCACCTAGAAATACACCTCTGGGGAAATCATAACCCAATAATCTCTGTACTGCATCTTGTAACTGCATACTGTTTTAGTGTGATAAAGTAGTGAGGTATGTGATTTAACCCCAGACCTGGCAACTGTGTGTGTGAATCTGTGTGTGTGTGTCTGACTGAGTAGAGAACAATGCTTTTTAGACCACTCACACCCTGTACAATACACATACTCGACTTTGGCAAGGCTGCTGATGTCACTCACCTAGAAATACACCTCTGGGGAAATCATAACCCAATAATCTCTGTAGTGCATCTTGTAACTGCATACTGTTTTAGTGTGATAAAGTAGTGAGTATGTGTTCTAACCCCAGACCTGGCAACTGTGTGTGTGAATCTGTGTGTGTGTGTGTGTCTGACTGAGTAGAGAACAATGCTTTTTAGGCCACTCACACCCCGTACAATGCACATACTCGACTTTGGCAAGGCTGCTGATGTCATTCACCTAGAAATACACCTCTGGGGGAAATCATAGCCCAGTAATCTCCATAGTGTGTCTTATAACTGCATACTGCTCTAGTGTGATAAAGTAGTGAGGTAGGTATTCTAACCCCAGACCTGACAACTGTGTGTTGGTGTGTGAATCTGTGTGTGTGTCACACTGAGTAGAGAGCAATGCTTTTTAGGGCACTCACACCCCATACAATACACATACTCAACTTTGGCAAGGCTGCTGATGTCACACACCTAGAAATACATCAGTGGGAAAGTCATAGCCTAGTAATCTCTGTAGGACATCCTGTAACTGCATACTGCTGTAGTGTGGTGTAGAACTGTGGTAGGGTTCCATCTCCACCCATGGCAGTTCTGGATGTTTTGTGTGTGTTGCAATGTCTGTGTATGGAGCAATGCATCATAGGCTACTCACTCGCAGTACATTTCAAATGCCCTGCATTGCCAATCCTGCTGATGTCATTCATTGTGAAGTAAAACTTTGGGATAAAAATTATTTAGTAATCCCTATGGTGCAGCCTATAACAGCTCTATGCTGTAGTGTGATCAGGGGTTCTATACCCACACATGTCAGTTGGGGATGTTATGTGTGTCTTTCACTGTCTGTATAGGGAGCATTGCATTTTAGGCTAGTCACTTGCAGTACAGCTGAAATGCCCTACTTTGGTAAACCTGCTGATGTCATTCAAAGTGAAATACACCTTTGGGGAAAGATATCGCTAGCAATCCTTCTGGTGCATCCCATAACAGCTCCATGCTGTAATGTGATATAGACCTTGTTCAGGGGTTCTATATCCACACATGTCAGTTGTGGATCTTTTGTGTGTGTCTCACTGTCTGTGTGGGAGCAATGCATTTTAGGCTAGTCACTTGCAGTACAGTTGAAATGCCCTCCTTTGTAATCCAGCTGATGTCATTCACTGTGAAATACACCTGTAGGGAAATAGTACTCCAGTAATGTCTGTGGCGCTTACTATAACTGCGTAGTGCTGTAGTGTAATAAGGTAGTTAAGTAGGGGTTCTACTCCCAGGTGTGTGTGTGTGTGTGTGTGTGTGTGTGTGTGTGTGTGTGTGTGTGTGTGTGTGTGTGTGTGTGTGTGTGTGTGTGTGTACTATAACTACATAGTGTAATAAAGTAGTTAGGTAGGGGTTCTACTCCCAGGTGTTTGTAGGGGGTTTTGCTAATTTATTTTATGGTGGCCCTACTATATCACAATGTCAACCATACAGAGATATAACAGATGTAAATTAGCTGTGAGGCTGGGGTGCAAAGCCATACCCATACATCAGACAATTCAAGTTAGCAACCCCACTATTACCCAGAGCACAATCCATGTGTCATATGAACACACATGCCTAGGCAGCAGCCAGTACATGGGTAGTACACTGCATATCGGCCACTGATAGTAGCTATGCAGTGACAGCAGTGGGCTAAAGAGGGCATGTCACCCTGCCCATCTGTCCAATATGCACATACATGCAGACAGTGCACCTCTACCATGTTCCCCAATGGACACCTGCACCACCTGCGGTGCCTTCACATGTGACTCACAATGATCATACCATGCCTGACATGTCCTGTATGGACAGATGACACTGACATCAGGGGATGCTATCGGTATGCCATCAATGTAGGTAAAGGGTAAACCTGCTACCCAGTACCAGTTCCTGCCACAGGTGGGCAAGACTGGCACATCCAATGATAATATGTGTTCACAACATGGGCCAGACACCCCAGGTACAGTTCCACATGTCACTGTACCTGCATATGGGAGGTGTGCACATCCCAGACACCATCCATGTCATGGACTAAGGAACACATACATGGCATGTGGTGTACAGCATTGGCCACACACAATAGTCACCCAGGTGACTGGATGGCAGATGCAATACCCACCTGTGTGGGCAAATGCAGTAATTACAGGCCTGAGCCACAATACAGACCATTATCATGTGGCCTGATGCCAAGGTATACCTATCGCCTACCCTTGTACAGCCTGCTGGCACAGTTGATCGTCACACACCTGTGTAGACATGCACCCATGCATGTCAGAACTGGCAGCCTGTGTGTTCATGTGTGTGGTGTATGGTTTGTATGTCCACATCCACACTCACTAAAACCCTCCAGGGCACAGTGAAGCATGCTGTCTGATGTCTGCCACCTCCTCATACTCATTGCCCATATGACCTCCGTATGACCCGTGTGGTGCATGTGATACCTGCACATTGATGTGTACTGGCAATCGCACTAGTGATGAGTTGCACTCCTGGCCCTGCCAAGTGTGTCAGTGTGTGTGCGTTACTGTGTGTGTGTGCCTGTGTTGACACTGGCACCTGTTCATGCAGACAGGCACATGTATGACACCTACAGTATATCTACTGTATCCCTGTTGCAGATGTCACTCACCCTCACATATATGTTCTGAGTGCTCCATATCAGGTAACCCATGTGGTGCATCCAATAACTGCATCGAACTGTAATACCACTACATAGTTGTTGGGGGTTTGATACCCTGTGCTGGTAGGTGTGTGACACAAACATGCTTCAGTTTTACATGCCCACCCCTCCCTGACATGTATTTGCCTCTGTCTGCCTCCCTCACTCCCTCTCTGGTGGATGTGGAGACCCACACCTGCCTTGCTTAGGCAGCAGCACATGTATTTTATGTGATGCTCATGATCAACTGATGGCCTCTGCATGAATTGCAGCCCACCCCTAGCTGATTGTATGTGGAACAGCTGTGGTAACAATCCCATAGCCAATTGCATGGAAACACATTCCAATATCCTTGAACATCATGGTGGTGTTGGGCCTTTTCAGTCACTGTGAGCAGGAACAAGATCTGTTGTTTGGCAAACAGCATCTCAGATGGACTGGGGATTTATCTCCAACAACATACACTGTGGAAAGAGGGCATCAAACAGGAGGGAGATGTGCCTAACCTGACTACAGACTGTAAGTGCTGCTATACTGCATTTGGAGTAATGTTGGTTTAATAGTGTTTGTCTGGATATGCCTGTTGTACATGTAGTAATACCTGCCATGTCATTTCCATGTATATGAGGAATCCCCATCTGCAGGGTCATCTGCAGACTGGACAGTGTTGTGCCTATGGTTTCATGTGTTATCCACAGTGCATCTCTCTGTGGAATGCAGATGGTAGTGTGAGGATTGCAGTCTGTAGATGATGACGGCCGTGACAGTTACTGACTTCATATCCCTCATAGGACATATGTTGCAACAAACACCGTTTCAATGGAAAATATACAAGGTTATCACAGCAACATGTCTATACTGGCCCTGTGTATGTGCTGTCAGCCACACCACTGTCAACGTTTGTACATATGGTGTGCATGAAGTGGTGCATATGTGCTGTACACCATAAATAGTGTCATCATATCTGATAACAAGCCAGTGATATATCAGATTGCTACACATGTCATGTACAGTAGGGGTTATATTTCATGACATAAGCTGGACATTCTGTGGATGTTTGTACAGTACTGAGGTCTGTGCAGTGATGGTGAATGTCGGAAGTGCGTGTATTGTTAATATGTACTTTAGCCTGTGTACAGACTGTGGTAGATGTCAATGTCCTAGCTCCCCTTCAATCAGATGTTACATGCTGCCCCACTGTATGGTACCATTTCGCAGTACACACGTGTAGGGCCATGCACACACATGTCCCATACCACAGACAGCCATCAGACCAAACTGTGTAGCAGCCCAATATATGAAGGGACATTCTGTGACTGGCACATATGAGGATGGTGTAGAACAGATAGTCCATATACTGTAATATTATGCTAGCCTACCATATGTGGCTGTGGCTGTGTTCACACTGGTTGTGGTAATGCACTGTCGCACAGGTGTATCTTACCCTGTGCTGTGACATGGCTGTTGAGCCTGCTATATATGCAAGTACATGTGCATTCCCCCATACAAGATGCATGCCAGTGTTGAGCCAGTCTGCCTATAGCCTGCTCAGTACATTGTTACATGCCTAGCAGCATAGTGTACTTAACCAGTGTGATGTCATGTGCAGATACTTGCCAGATGTACTGCTGCCGGGCCTCTCTTAAACATCATGTATGTCAGACAGACCAATGGGATGCTGTACAGATGTATGTCAATATCTAGTGGGTAGTATGTGTCCATGGCACCCCTGTACCAGCAGTCATTATGTGTCAGGCCAGACAGGACTGTGTTACTCCAACACCTATGGTGCCAAATGTATACCAGTCGTTATGTGTTATACCCATCTACATGGCTGTCTACATCCATATTATCAGGCCTGGTACACATGTGGTGCACTAAGGGAATATGTGTATACCTCTGGACTGTACAGGGTGTCTCCGAAGTTCCATATAAAGTGGCCAATATCTCTGCTGCACTCCACAGGGGCATTACATGCTAGCAGCGGTACTTCACAATGATGTCCATAGGATGTCTGTCAGTAGCCAATGGCACACATGTTATAAGCAGATTTCAGCATCCATACACACACCATGTCTGTGAAGACAATCCCAATGACAGTAGCAACAGTCTAGTAATATACCTGCTATACATACCTGACATCCCCTTGCACTACGACATTGGGACTGTAGGGTCTGGGGTATGGCTACACTCCATGTCCAGGACATATGGTGGAAATATGTGTACATATATCTATCCAGATAGCCATATATATCTATATATATATATATATATATATATATATATATATATATATATATATATAAAATGACACATGTACTACATTGAATTACCACTGTCATGGCAAGCACCCACTATAAATCCCTACAGCATGTGGCTGTGGTCCCTTCACATTTCCTGTGTGACGGACATCCGTCCTGTGTGTGTGTGCATCAGTGATACAGGCAGCAGGTATCAATACCTCTCAAAGGAGAACATGCACACTCAGAGCGGACACATTTGTAGGAGGTTCAGGAACTACAGGCAGACTGTGGGTGGAGTTGTGTAATGCTTCACATAGTACTGGTGTTATAGTGTGTCTGTGTGTGTGTGTGTGTGTGTGTGTGTGTGTGTGTGTGTGTGTGTGTGTGTGTGTGTGTGTGTGTGTGTGTGTGTGTGTGTCTGTACATACTAGTGTACCTTGGAATGCAGTCTGTCTGCACAGGTCACTACTGTAGGCTTACCTCTTGCTGGGTAGAGGTATACATATCATGTGTTGTCTATCCACCACACAAGCCCTGTGTCAGATATGGCACTGGCAGTGTGTGTGCTGCATGCTACCGGTACATGGCTACATCCATGTCTATATCTAACCTCAATTCTCTGACTAAGGGTATGTTGCAGACTATCCTGTAACACCAGCACCTTGCTTAGTGTATAGGAACAGTGTTCCACATATAGGCCTGTTTTCCAGCCTCTGTTCCCCCCATCTACATATCAAGCTCTGCACATTTGTCATGCTGTCGGGGGTTGTTCTGTAGTGGGCTGTGAGTATATCACACTGCCATTGCTGCCATTTGTACACTGCTGTTGCATCCCCCACACATACACTGGGGCTAGGGTCATGTATGTCTGGGCGTCACCTACACACCACATGTGCACCCTTATGCACTGCAGAGGCCAGTGTATGTAACAGTGGTATATGGTCTTGTATTATTGAGTCCAGGTGGGGAGTACCATAAATGACCTAGGCTGTTACAAATGTGGCAGTATCAGAGGTGAGCTGCCACAAGGTATGTGGATGTGCAGTACCGTATACTCCACCTATATTACAACTACTAACATGACTTGGGGTACTGCAAGCCTACTGCTCCCTGAAATACAGACTGTTCTGTGCGTTATGCCTCGATATGTTCCGGGTGCAACCCATTGGATCACAAAACATCTTTACCTCCTACGGAGATTGTACAGAGTGTAGTTAGAGGCTGCTGAACTACACACCTGCATTACATACTGTTGATTGTGAGGTACCCTGTGGCCCAATCTGTCGGCACTATTGTACATTTTGAAGGGCTTGGCTTGGACTGCAACAGTTGTGAACCTTACCAGACTACTGTATAAGTGTAACTGTCTGGATTATTGAATTGTTCGATATGTATTAAAACACTTAAGTTTTACCTTAGTGTTGCTGTAGTTTTGTTGCTGATATATACTGAGTTTTGTGCTGGCATTTTTTCAGTTACTGATAGTTTGTTTTGCCTTGCACTTGGATCCTACTTGCAGGGCATTTCTCTTTTTCCAGTTTGTTTTTTTCACCCTGATGTGGATCCTACTCAGTTACAGCACTCTTCATTGCCATTCTATCAGCGTTCAGGGATTATTTGGCCTCCCTTTCTGGAAGGATTTGTACACCACGACTGTTGGTTTTTGGATCCATCACATCTGTTGGACATTATACATCATATTTTGCCTAAGGATCTACCAGTTTCTCTTTCTGGACTGAGAGGGATCCAGTTTGGTTCTATTATATGAGATTATCATGTCCACATCTATGTGTTGTTGAAGTGCCCTGGGATCTACCAGTTTTTGGTTTTCAACTTACCTGGGTTCTACCATTTTAATTGGATTTCAAACTTTCTGAACTGGCCTTGCCTTGTTGTGATCGGCCCCATGTAACTTTATCCACATTGTGCCTTTCTGTGTTGTATTATAGGCTTCAAATAACACGGTTGTTATTATTTTCGTTTTTATATCTTATTTTGGACACTACAACTTTTAAATCAACCTTGCAGTTCCGGTTCAGATTTGCCCACTCATGAATGGACTTATGTGATCTTCAGGCAACAAGGTACTTTATTTTTGTACCTTTTTTTAGTTATAACCATCATTCTGGTCATATTTGGGATCGCTACAGACCAGATCAGTTGAAATTTGTTGTAACGACATTATTATTTAGCGCTAAGGCTTCCTGGTTGGTGTTGTGCGTTCGGGTTTTCGATTTGGGGGAACCGTGGTGTTAAGTACTTTTATTGAGACTCATATTACGCCTCTTTAACCAGGTACTGTATTTATATACTGTTTTTTCATCGAGAATTGATAATTGGATTTGGATTTGGATTTGGATATATACATATCGGGGTATTCTTGAACAGTTTACCAAAAACGGAACTACATTTGTTATCTTGACTGGTGTATTATATTTGTTCTCATTTTGCTTTTTGGCAACATGAGTTATTCTTCAAGCAGTTGTCAAGTTTGAATATAACGTATTTCAAGCAATGGACAAAGTTTTTGAATTTTTGTAATTTATCGTAGTACTCATTTGTACATTTTTTGTGTGGTATTTAGGTTTTTTTTCTTTAACCACTACTGATGCTATTGTTTTTTTTCTATATTAACATTTTTTGATAAGGGTTAATAGCTTTGTATCTTTTATTTGGCTTATTTTTACACTACCTATTTTTAGGTATGTTTGGTCATCTATTGTATACTTCATCAACATTTAGAAATAGGGGTTGGGACTAGATCTCATATTCATTCTTTCTGTTTGCATTACACTACACTGTTAGGACAACATAATTTTTGTTAGACTGCACAGGCATAACTGAGCTAGGCCCATATGGTCCATATGTCTGGCCTAGTAAGATTTAATCTATCGACCTCAGGATATGCTTTTATTCTTTAATACTCTTTAATATTAATAATCAGGTAGGCTCATATCAATTTATTTGATTTAGATTACAATAGATGCTTTACAGGTGTTCACATCATAGGGAATTGAAGTTATTTAATGGTCACATATATATATATATTTTTTTTTATCATCATATGTCATTCCCTGAATATTGACTAACTAATACAAGTTTTCTGGTTACAGTTTGTGTGTGTCAACTATCCCTTCTTGTATTTTCAGAGGGCTTTGTTTATTGGTTGCAAACAGTGCTTTTGTTACTGAATTATTGCATTAATACAAACGGAATGCTTTTGGTTTAGGTTCAAGAAGGTTTCCTTTCTTCTCCTGCCTCCCCTCCCCCTTTTTTCGTCCTATATATGGTTCTTGTTTGGCTTATTCAAAGAACATCCGAACTGGCATTTTTGGGTGCTTGATATTATTCCTCAGGTTCACACATTAGCTATACATATACAGACTAAAAACATTTTATTTTGGCCTTAAAAACATACTAGTTTCAAATACAGATATAACAACTGCAGTTACGTATGTACTTGTATATGTGTTGGTGTGTTTAGACACTGACACTAGCGTATGTATGGGGGCAGGATTGTGGTGGTGAACAAGTGTATAGGTATATGTACATCATCTCTCCTATAATTTTTGGTGGCACTGGGATTGCCCCCCTGAGAATTGGAATAATTTTGGTTATACATTTTTGCTTAACTTTAGGCTTACTACCATTTGACAGTTTATTGGCATATTATTGTATATTAGCTTTTATTCTATCTGGAGATCTGAATAGATTTCATATAGATCAGCTTATTGTCATGGATCTTGAACAAATACTTCAGGGCCTTTGTGCCGACAAAAATTATATCAGGGTTTTTGGTAAATGCGAAGGAGATGGTCTTCCTCAACCCATGGATCCAGTTGACGGCTGCAATGATGCTTTTTATAAACTCAGCAAAGGCATGAAGAATTTGAGATCTAACATTTGGCATTTGAGGCTTTTCAAAGCCTATATGAACAAACAAATTACGCCTAGGGGCTTAAGAATCAAAATTCAACCTTTGGTGAGCAAGATAGATGACATCCTTAGCAAATAATGGCATTTGGCACAACAACAGGCATCTATAAATTTCATTCAGATTTTAAGATTGTATTATGAACGGACTATTGAAATTAATATTAAAGAAGTTGGTGATCTGTGTGGACAAGCTAAAACATATGATGGTCACCCATAATTTTCTATATGCCTTAATAAACTGTCAAAGGAACTGCTTTTGTTTGAAAAATAGACTAAAGAAAAAAAGATTAAAAAATTCAACAGAGATATTACTGACTATCAGAGGGGCCGACACTTTGAGGCCACCAAAAATGTTAGCTTCATGGAAACTGGCCAGAGGTCTGGCAGATATATATCTCACACATATAGTAGCACCTCAGGAGATGATTCTTCGACAACTGATACGGAGGGTACTTGTACTGGTGAGTCTCCGACTCCCAAAAAGACTAAAAGCCAAACACATTCTTTAAGTTCACTAGGAGGAGGGGTGGGAGAAAGCATAGGAAACACCAAGATAGACACAATTGAAGCACTCATCCAAACATTCATGACATGATAGATGACAATATTTTGAATATTTCCAAAATTGTCTTGACAGAAGATCAAAAGAAAGTGTTAAATAAAGGTTTAAATTTTGTTCCAGGGGTTTTTTGTGGATGGATTTCTTATTGTCAAAGATGTTAACGATTTTTGCCACAGAATCAACCTCAAATTGTTTTTTGGACCCAGGTCTGATTCTCAAAGATCCACATAATTCAAATTCCATAAATCCAATTTTGTTCCACCTATGAATCGGAATGTGGCTATCTTTCAGCAAGCTGTACTCAAGGAAATACATTTCAAACTAGATCACTTTTCACCTCTGAAACATAATCTCTCTACCCCTGAACTACAGGCTTTACAACAGCTCAGGGACAACAAAAACATTGTTATTATTCAGGCTGATAAGGGTGGGCCAATAGTAATCATGGATACAGATTATTATCTGGGGGAGGGAAATGGACAATTAGCCAACCCATCCCACTACATGAAAATGCCTATTGACCCCACCCCGAACTTTAAAAGAGAAACTGACAATTTTCTTGAGTTAGCAGTTTCGGAGGGCATTATATCAGACACAGTTAAATCACAATTAATGGTACGGGACCCACAACAACAGATTCTTTATTTACTACCTAAGATACACAAGTGCCTGAACAAACCACCTGGTAGACCCATTGCGTCTGGTATGGGGTCATTGATGTAACCACTGTCTGAGTTTTTGACTTCATACGTGAAACCACTACTAAATTTGATTCGAGCAAGGATACAGAACACCACACAATTCTTATCCATTATAGATGATAACCAATTAGAAATTGAGTGGTTACTTTGTACATTAGATGTCAAGGCTTTATACACCAATATACCACATTGGGCTGGACATGAGGCCCTCAAGTTTTGGTTAGATAGATCCAAATTATATCCAGTTGGTTTCAATATGCTTTTGATTTGTATGGCGGAACATGTTTTGAATAAAAGTGTTTTCTACTTTCAAGGTGAATGCTATTGGCAGTTGAATCATACCGCTATGGGAGCCTCTTTTGCTCCTATATACGCGGACTTATTCATGGGCTACATTGAGGAGCAACTCATTTATGATCAAACACATAACATCTATCTTGAGGAGCTGGATATTTGGCGATGTTATCTTGATGATTGTTGGTTAGTTTGGCGTTCCAATGAAGAATATTTGGCTGAATTTGTGTCATACCTCAACCATAACAAATGGGGTATTGAATTTACTTCAACTTATCAACAAAATCAAATCAACTTTTCAGATGTAACAGTCATCAGGAACCCAGATGGTACTTTACGAAGCAAAACATTTCGTAAATACCCGCAATACAATACTTTATTACATGCAACTAGTATGCACCCTAGCCACATCATCCGGAACATACCCAAATCCCACTTCCTCAGGATACACAGGATTTGTTCCGCAGAAAATGACTTTGAAGAATCACAACAAGATCTAACCAACAGATTCAGAACCAGGGGATACAAGGAGCCTGACATTCAGTTGGCACGTCACTTTGCAACCAATTCCACCAGAACTTCCCTTCTCAAATATTGTGATAGAAATAGGGATGCACAGGATGGAGGATTACAGTTTATTACTACCTATGGGTGTAACATCAATTTGATTAGAAATACCATGATGAAACATTGGAACATCCTCCCTACCAATGAGGATATTGCCTCCTTAGTCGGTAACATTTGTCAATATGGTTACCATAGAGGGAGAACACTAAGTTCATTTTTTTCACATTATAAGAGGATGGGTTCAGGTGGCATTATACATCAACAACTTACGATGACTGGTGACAAACTTTGGGGCACTTATCAATGCGGCCATTGTTCATCATGTCCATTTATATTCACATCTAAACAATTTTCTAGTAAAAACACTGACAGGATTTTTAACATGAAATTTTTTGGCAACTGTAATAGTGATTGGGTGGTATATCTTGTGACTTGCACATTTGGTTCATTTTATGTGGGTCAGACATCACGGGCGTTGAGATTACGCATGTCGGAACATCGTAGTGACATTCGAACCAAAAGAGAAACCAACGCTCTGTTCAGGCACTACAGACAACATCATACTGCTAGATTTCAATTTTGTATTACAGATAGAATTTTGGGCGACAGATCCAACAAACAGGGATGGCATTCCATTCTCAACCAAAAAGAGAAATACTGGATTATCAAGCTAGGGGCACTATTTTCTCCTGGTTTAAATGATCATTTATAACTAATATATCCAATATTGAATGCATTATCATACTTATATTTTATTACCATATTTGCTATTTGGATCATCTATTTTTTACTTGTTATTTTTTATTTTCTAGTTTGTATTTTTCCTTGCAGTTTTTCTTTCAGGCAGTATTATTGGCATGCCTAAAATCCTTTGGAAGCACGTCATTGGTCTATGGACCTTATTTAAACCTACATTTGTGCATTATTTCCTGTTTATACTTTTTTTGTTCCACTGAGGAAAGCCATGTTAGGCTGAAACCGGTCTGGATTATTGAATTGTTCGATATGTATTAAAACACTTAAGTTTTACCTTAGTGTTGCTGTAGTTTTGTTGCTGATATATACTGAGTTTTGTGCTGGCATTTTTTCAGTTACTGATAAGTGTAACTGTGTCACAGTTGCAGTACTCTGTTTATATGGTTGTCAGTATTTGAACAGCTATATGATATGGCATATAGGACTGTTATGGTACACAATTAAAGGAATCCCATTTCTGCAAACCTGTGTGTGGTGTCTTTACAATTACCTTTCCATGGGTATATGTTGCAGGCAATGATTGACATTTGTATGTTTAGCCCATACAGTCCCCAGTTGTTCAGGTGTTAACTGTAATCATACTGGCTATTCCATATTGTGTACACCTCCTACATACATATCTGACTGCACATATATCTGCGTATGTATGTGTAGTCACATGTATAGATATATATATATATATATATATATATATATATATATATATATATATATATATATATACATATACATATATATCTAGGTATATCTGTATCAGCATATATGTGTATGTGTATCTGTATCCTGAGGACATCGACAGCTTCCACATATTACATGTCCTGTGAAAGGTGGATTGTACTTGGTAGTGTATTGCAGGGTGCAGGTGTTTGGCTGTGGGGGGATGACTAGTCATACTAGATGTATAGTGTGTGGTGCCTCTCAACCCCATTAACGGTGCATGTGGACATTGGTGTATTTGTCAATTTGCAATTGCTATCCACAGATGTATGGCCATATATACCTATATAGATATATTTACCTGCTAACAGATATATAGGTATATGTGCATAGATAGTAATATATATGTATATAGAGGTAGTAAAACAACATATATATTTGAATACATGTGTATCTATACATATATGGGTACGTTGTATCTGTTAAGGTTGCACTATAGTTACACATACAGACATCTAGATGTGGGTAAACATTCTCTGCACTGTTGCATGACAGGACTAGCTGATATGTTTCAGAAATATTGAATATCTGTGTACCTATCATGACGTAGTGGTACATCCGTTTGTCTACGGTGTGCAGGGTCCTTGGTTTTCTTGCCAGAGTTGTTTAATTTGTTGCTGGCCAGAACACGTCCCGTTAGATAGAGGTTAAGAGATTAAGGCACTGTAAAGCAGTTGTAAGCAGGTTTGTGTGTTCTGCCCAGAAACAAAATAAATAGGTCATGCAAGGCTCATAACCAGGACCCTGCACATCATACACAAAGTGATTTACCACTAAACCATAGCAGATATGCATAATCATGATGTGTCTACATACATATCATCCAGCCCAGGTACACAACACTACAGGGAATGTATTCCACCATGTAGATGTATTTGTGTGTGTGTGTGTGTGTGTGTATATATATATATATATATATATATATATATATATATATATATATATATATATATATATATATATATATATATATTCATCATTGAATGGATATAACATATCTATATATATATGTAGATACAGGTATAGACATATCTATCTAGATATATATATATATATATATATATATATATATATATATATATATATATATATATATATATATATATATATATATATATATATATATATATATATATATATATATATATTTATATAATACATACAGATATACATAGATACGCATACAGCCAGCGATATATATGTACATATCCACATGTCCACATATAGACAGCACTAGGAATGCATATATGTCAGCGTATATATATGGCTCATCTTTCAAAGGGAGAAGTCCATGTGTCCGGAGACTGGTAGGCCTAAAGACCTAAAGTATGTTCTCAACATTGCACAATCCTGCAATACATGCATAGAATGTGCAATGTGCGAATGTCAGTATGCATTCGCTCATTGCAGATTAGGCAATTTGGTTGCAGATGCCACTGTAGTGGGGATGAGGAATAATTGCCTATCCTCACTGTAGTGCACACTAGAAGTTCGTATATCATAGTAGGGGGGTTGTGGGGGCCCAGCCCCCCAGAGGGGGGTGCAGGGAATCATGCCCCCGACCAGTACGATATGTATTCCAACTTGCAGTTCGAGTGTCAGCAAAGGTGCCTGTAGAACTGCAGTTCTCTTAACTGTGGTACAGTAAGAAACGACAGGTTAGTCCTTTCTGTTTGCAGAAAGGGCCATTCAAATGAATGATTGTCCCCCTGTCAAAGGTGAACACATATATATCAATATAGGCATATATGGATATACATCTGTAGATGGAACTGGGAACGTAACCACAACATATATGTCCACATGCACCATTGATGGGTTTGAGAGACCCAAATAACATACATCTGGCATAGATAGGTACCCCTTCAGCCAAATACATCTGGCTTGCAATACAATACCAACCTTAGCAGATCCCATAAGCAGGACCCTACATGACATGGCAGTACATGTTAACAGTACTCCATCCCACCTGTAGGATGTAAGGCTGGCATTACTAACATATCATGCAGTACAGTCAAGTGACTTGTCATGGTTGGGGGAACTCCCTGGGCAGGTGCAGTAAGTAGCTGGGATCTCTCATACAATCCAATAGCCCTACACCTGACAATGGTTTCACCAATGTTGGCAAGAATATCCACAAACCTACCATGTCAGCTGGGAACTACCACCTGGTAGCCGATGACCATTGTCTGCAGGGACATGGAACATACCAACAATATACCCATGGCCAATGTCACTGGTTATCTCAACACATGGGACCCTGCCAATGTTGGACTTGTCAAAGGCAGAAAATAGAACCTGAACCCAGTATACCTCCTCAACCCAATCATGACAGGTGTAGATGAGGGTTAGGAGGTGACAATGCCTATGTACATCATAGCAGGCTTTTGTACACCATCCCATGTGTAGGAATGTGTGTAGTTGTTATGGGATCTACCTCGGGTCACTGCATGGCATATGCAAACATACCACAGGTGCCATCCAGTGGGCATAGTGTCTTTCACAGGTCATAGATGTGTCAGTGCCCTCCTCCACACTGTTGAGGTGTGCAGCACTACTGGGGTTGCTATAACTCACTGGGTGTGGCTGTTGTGGACACGAGTGCCATAATTGCAGTTACTGTTGCATCTATCCCCCCATATAGCTGTCTGTAACACTGTACAGCATATGTAATCAGGTTGTTAGTTGTTGTCTACACCATTCACAGTAGTTGAGCGCCTCACACCCTCCTAAGGATAGGGCTATGCCACCGACATTGGCACATACAGTTTACTTAGGTGAGGATTGCAGTAGAGTGAGGAGAGGGACATACACCCTGCTGTTAGCATGTTCAATGCCATCCACATTGCAGGCCACATATATACCACTGTGTGTTTGTGCCTATGCTGTCTTGGTGGGATTACATGTGCAACAGATGTGTTACCTGCACGGGAACATACCTCCATGTGTACAGTCCTGTACCTGTACTGCATCCTAACCAAAGGCACTGTGTGTTGTACCCAGCCATGGCATGTGTACCACCCACTACACTTACTGGTGTCCACTGTAGAAGGCCTGCTGACACCACTACACCCATCAACTATGTGGCACATGGACAAACACTACACAATCTGAACAGATACTGGTGACAACAATACAACATTGTTAATTAAAGCTAGAATGCATCATAGCTGCACAGCTACGCCTTCCAAGATATTAGCATTTCACTTTACTGTGTGTGTGTGTGTGTGTGTGTGTGTGTGTGTGTGTGTGTGTGTGTGTGTGTGTGTGTGTGTGTGTGTGTGTGTGAGGGGGCTGAGTATTGTTATGGGCCACTGGTGATGTCATGTGTGCAGGTATGTGGTTGCCCTAGGTTCATTGTTTATGTGTGTGTGTGTGTCTGCATGCACACAGTTCCTCCATGTGGCTGCCCTATACAGGGAATTGTGGGACAGCTGCAGACTGTACCTGGCAGGGTTTGCCATTTACCTTCTCCAGCCATGGACATGGGACCTGTGCATGGCAGCGGTGCTACAGGCATTATCAGGTACAGAGCCAGATCGAGTACTGTCCCCGGAGTTTGACAGACATCCATTGGATCTAGGTCCCTCCTTAGACTGGCCAGGGCCACGTGCATGTGGTCTGCTCTGATGGGTTGTGGACAGGCCTTCCTCCCACAGTGCTGGGGCTGGTACTGCCACTACGGAATGGGCTGTGACTGTTTGGATGTCCATGGCAACCTCCAGCTGCTGGTATTGCTGGCATACATCCATGTGGCTGTCGCAACTGTCCCACCCTGTCCTGATACATGGACATGACATTTTGGATGAGTTCCAATGTCTCACCCCACCATCTATCCATGACCTCGGTGTAATTACCGATGGCACCTGCTAGGTCATGGATGCTGTCAGTTACAGAGGTGTGATGAGCCTGCTGTGCCCTTAGAGCCTGCCTGGTGTATCATTCCATTCGTGCCTGGGCCTCCATGACAGTCTGAAACATGCGTGTGGTTGAAATAGGGGTTGCATGTCTGCCAGGTGCATGATGACCAGCAGTGCTCCTACAAGCACCCCTGCACATCTGCCTATGTGATACCCTGCCAGACATCTGGCTATGGCTGCTGTGTCCTGACACACATGCCATAGATACCACACTGTCCTGGTCCATGCCAACTGCAGGCTGTCCCTCAGCTAGGGCCAATGGTGATGAGGTGTGTAGAGGCAGTGTGACATTGTGTGTGGATGGTGTGGATACATGTGGGTTGTCAATTGGTAGCCCAGCTGCAGCCCATGGCAACCCTTCCTGTGCCTCAACACACCTATCTTCATGGTCACTGTCTGTATCAGTGACATCAGATTCCATGCGGGGGGGGACCCAGCCCCACCTCGCCATCTGTGAGGGGAAAAAAGGGAACAGACTGTAAGACCTGTACAACACCACTAAACAGTAAATACACACACACACACACACACACACACACACACACACACACACACACACACACACACACACATGGCCATACACACAGACATACACACATGCAGTCAACATACATGGCAACCCATACACTACACCAAACAGCACCTACAGACAGCTCCCACAACCCCATAACACACACAATAGCAGACGATGGTGCAGTACAGTATCACACACATACCTGTAACTACACACATCAGCATGCAGGACATGTGGGGCTGAACAGCATGCAGTGCAATTGTAGTCAATCCCTGTTACCAACATTATACATGGCTGTGATGCATGGCTTCTGTTCAAAGGTGATGGCCTTCCCCCTGGAACCCACTGCACCCATATTCACAGCATTGCTCTGCATCTGTTCAGCACCCTGGTATGTACTGTGCACCATACCTCATGGGTGTGCACACCATTGCAGGATGTGTCTCTGTTTGTCAGATGTGTTTCCATTGATGCTCACAGCCTCTGTGTTTTCCTGGATCACATGTGGACACGTGTTTAGTGACTGCTTGATGTGTATTCACATAAGTCATCAACAGTGGTGCATGTATGAGTGGTAGATTACCATTAGCCCAAACACACAGACATTGTACTGTACCTATGGTGAGTGTAGAGACCATTATTGACCATGATTGGGCCCTGGCTGATGTTGCCTGTGGTACACAGAGGTTCATAGGTGAGTACTGTTCTATTGGCCCTGGGGCCTACATAAGCCTAGCCACAGGGGTTCCCTGCCATGCACCACTCACTAATGTTATTCCCTTGTGCCACTGTCAGGCTGTGGCACACACATGCTACCCAGGATGTATTCCCCATTCCCCATCCAACTGGCAAGTGTTTCTGTCAAGAGGGCCAATGAGTAGCATTGTCTGACATGTATGGGTAGTCCGTTCCAGAGTGTGGCGATTCCCAAGGACAGGGCCCAATCTCTCCAGTATGTTTTGTGTAATGTGTTGATTAGGTTTAGGACCCTGGAGCGTGTGTTAGCAGAGTGAGATGTTGTTATATGTAGCATGTTCAACTGCTCTGTGTATGACATAGCTGTGTATGTTGGGCAGATGTTAGCTGTGTCCGGACAATGTGCACTGGAGTGTAGCCACAGTTGTCTGAGATGGACTGTGTACTGCATGTGTTTGAGACTGGTAATCCCATTAGTGAGGTGTGTGCTGTGTCAGTGCACATGTACAGCATGCATTAAGGGTAGGTGTGTTAGATGTGTACATGGCCTACACCTTAGCTATGACATGCACAGTGAATTGCCAAACATAACCTTAAGCCATACTCACCGACATCTGGATGCTGCCTTGCTGGTATCCCAGAGGTACCTACAATGACATGGGTTAGAGTTGATGTCAGTGGCCACACCTGTGGCATTGCTACAGGGTGGCTGCAATATTACAGTACAACAACAGCTGAAGTCTACAGTACTACAGTTTATGCATTACTGCTTATCGATACTACACAGCAACATACCCCACATCTCACACATGCATGGTCTACCTGTACAGATGCATACAATACAGTAGTCTACTGATATGCCCTGGAACCTTACCTGCATACTCAATATGTGGTGTGTGTGAGTAGCACCCAACTCCATGACCGTATAGGGTGGGCAGGTGCTACCAGGCTGATGAGCAGTTCCTCCAGTGTGGTGAGGGGGGGGTGGATGTTATGCCCCCTCCCCTTGCAAGGTGGTCACCCTGCACAGCAGCAGCACAATGTCATACTTGCCAGAACAGGTCACTACAATGGTGGCAGACCTGCTCATAGGTTTGGCTGTGCAACCCCACCTCATTCACCATGTAAACCACATCAGTCCACATGGCTGTTCTCTCCTGCTGGTCCATGCTTGTCCATGAGAAGAGCAGCTGATAGTTCTGGATCATGTTAGTGATGATGATCTCCTCCTCAGCAGCACTGTATGCAGGGTTTCTCTGGTGTGCCATACTCCCTGAAAGACATAATGATGGAAATATGTCTGAAAAACTCATATGTCAAGTTTACCATGATACAATACACATATCAGTCTCCCGCCACCATATCAGCTCCAACATAATGTTCACACTATGCTACTGGTATGTGTCCGATATGTGTACCATTAGGCCATATATTGTATTGTACAACACCTGCTATGTGGTTATAGACATGCTCCCTGTGGGGACACTAGAGTTGCAGGGCTGTTACAGGGTATTTCACCTGCATGCCATTGTCACTGCCACTATATTTCCACATATGTATGTGGTAGGTCTGCTATGTGATTGCTACACATCTGCCATTCTGTAGTATTGGGGATATCTATGCATGCTGTTGGACATGTTCTGGGATTGTGTGGACTATTACAACCCACATATGTTCCATGGCAGTTGCACACCAGTATGTGTAGGGGTTATTTGCCAGTAGGAACACCACTCCAACCTAATGTGCACATGTCACCAGTCCACATAACATCCATGGCTCACCATGGAACCTCATCTTCTACTGTTCCATCACTACCTTCATGTGGACCCACCTCAGGGGATGGTGTCCCCCCCATGGAGCACACACAGACATGTGTCTGTCACCCAGGTAAATCACGGGTATTGGGCATAGGGATGTCCACAGTGACATGGGGTATGTGATACATCACCTGGAGGCATGCAGTACACATGCACAAGGTTTGACATGCATGTCCCTCCTGCCCAGCACACAGCCCAGGCACCTTTATGTCCATGTAGATGCTGCTGTGACTGTCTATGGGTGGCCACCATGTTCCCTTTGTTCCCATGTAAGGGCTCAATGGTCTCCACATTCCAAATGTAACTACCCATCCACAGTGTTTAACCACCACATGTGCCATATACCAGACCTGTATGCTGTCTTGTTTGTCGCCCAAACAAACCTACATACCAATGTGTGCCTAATACCCTTCACCAACATATATATCCCACCATCCCATACAATTGCAATGTTCCCAACATGGGTTACACACCTCACTCCACACTCCATCTTGCAGCCATGTACTGGTGTGTAGGTATGTTGTGTATTGATGTGTGATGTTCTCTCACACATGTCATGGCAGGGAAAATGTACTGACATGTATATATGTTTTTATATCTATACATACACATATATATATATATATATATATATATATATATATATATATATATATATATATATATATATATATATATATATATATAATATATATATATATATATATATATATATATATATATATATATATATATATATATATATATATATACATACACATATATCTGTCAATATATATATATATATATATATATATATATATATATATATATATACATATATATACATATGTGCATATATGTGTAGATATCATTTTGTGTTGTTTATATACCTATATAAATGTATAACTGTCTGAGGTTCTGTACACATACACAGCTGTGAATATGTATCACACATATATGTATCTGTATGTGGGGTGCGTACGAACATCTGGACCACACTCATGTACCCTCTTTACTTCACAGCTGAACTGTTCTGCCTTGCTGCAACACAGACAGGTGTCACATGTGAACACAGACTAACATTATGGGGGTATATATGGTGACAACCTTTAGATAAGCATATTATACTGCTATGGCAGTGTGGGCATGCTATGCTACACTTTAACATGACTGTCCTGCAGGTGGTGTGGTCTCTCACCCATGTGTCTATCATGGCGGTATTAATACCTCCACCAGCCATTGGCCACAGTAATTTACAAAACACAGATATCTTGGGTAACATCTTTGCCATTCACTGCTGGTCTGCATATTTGACAGGTATGTCCCACTGCCCACAGGGTCTAATACTACTGTCCAGTGCAGTTGTTGAGCACAACATCATTACAGGAACATGTACTGATGGCACATATCCATCCTTTCACAGTATGCATCATATCATTGTATGCCATATACTACATGCCAGTAAATGCATATCTGTTTCACATACCTGTTATGTTGTTTCCACTGTAACACAACCCTGAGTTTTGTGAACTTTCTTGATGTGATTATTTCTCTCTCTCTCTCTCTCTCTCTCTTGCACATGATCAGGTGGTGGCCTCTGCACCAATCAGTGTCCATCACTTGCTAATTGCATACAGCCTGCTGTGTAGACTTCAGATAACCACTGTCATGGCAACCCTGTACTATAAATTGCTGCCTTCTGTGGGAGTAGTCCCTTCACCTTTACAGTATGAAGACATCCTTCCTGTGTGTGGACATCAGTATTACAAGCAGCAGATAGCAATATCTCTTACAGCAGAACCTGCAGACACAAGCCAAGTCCACATTTGGGTAAGGTTCCAGATCTACAGACAGCATGAGTAGTGTTGTTGTGTGCAATGTATCTTGCTGTTCTTATAGTGTTTCTGTGTACATGGTACCTTTCATGTTGTCTGTCTGCATAGCTCTCAACTGTGGGCCTAGCCATATGATACCAGGGTGATTGGCTGTTAGGTTTTGTCTGTGCACCACACAGGTATTGTCCCAGATATATCTGTGGCATTCTGTCTGTTAAGTTCTATTAGTACATGGCTACATCCATTTGTATTTCAGTGTCGTATCCCTGCATATTTCCAGGGTGTGTAACAGCAATAATGCAAATATGGCCTTATGTTCCTACCTCTTTCCTCCACATTTATGCCAGTCTTTGTCCCGCTGTGATACAGGAAGGGTTGTTAGGTAATGGCCTATCATTATTTACTGCTAGCATTACTGCTATCATCCCAGTCGTCATGGACTCCCACACCAACTGTTGGGCCATGTCCACATATATGGGGGCAACAGCTGGTGAACATATTTGTGGCCTTGTACATTCCAAAGGTAAGTGTATGGTACACAGTGTTCCTTGCACTTGTGCAGCCTTTTATGGGGGGGGAGTCTATGCCATTAACCTAGGCTATGGCACCTTTCCATTGATATAACTGTTAAGACGAGGGTTATTCAGTGTGATAATGAGGCGTTAGGTTAAGCAATGATATGTACAAGATACTGTGACATTAACACAAGAGCTACCTTTCCCCCTAGGGCTTGACTACAGGGTGTACTTGGAGGCTGCTGAACTACATCTGTATTTGTTGATTGTTACATATCCTGAAGGCAAATCCTGTTCTTATTGTTGTACTAATTGAAGGCCTTGGCCTACACAGCATAGTATGATATACATGCACATTGCTTGCATCTACTGTTTTGTGTGGGCCTTGCATTCATGACTGATTACATATTTCAAACCTTATGTGGTGTCAGTACTGGCATACATTATTGTATAGTACAGGAATAAAGGTTATCTATGTATGCATACCTGTGTGTCGTGTCATGTCCTTTGATTTGTGGGTGGGTATATGTTTAATGTCAGTATTCTCATTTGTGGGAATGGTTGCTACACTACACATTTCACAGGTGCCAGTTGAAGGGCTTGTTGCTGAGGGATATACTTTGCATCCAGTACTTCCACACTCTTTCTACATATGTATGGCAAATGATACCTTTTATGTGTGTATATGTGTATGTACCTATCTATATATATATATATATATATATATATATATATATATATATATATATATATATATATATATATATATATATATATATACACACATACATATGAACATATGTATGTATCTACCTACAAGTGCTGTTTTATGATTATTTGTGAGTCATACATTAATATATATATATATCTACATATAGCTATCTATCTGTCTACATTTACAGATATATCTGTCCATATGTCCATGCATGTTCGGCTCATATTTTGGCCTGTTCATCATTCACTTGGCAACTGTCATGGATGATCGCAGCACTGAAGTCAGTAACTAGTGGCAACTGTTTCAGACTTCATCTACTTCTACATATGTGTTATAATACATATAACTGTGTTATTAGCAACATTTTGAGTGCAACAGAGCATTAGTTGACATATATCCCTATTTGTACCCACAGTGTGGCATACTTTGTCCAGACTTCTTGCATTAACATGTTATGTGGTGTGATAATAATACATTACCTGTATTGTTGACTGATTGTGCTGCAGGATATGTTTGTGCAAACTTCAGGGTATGTATGTCTGCCATAGTTTAATGGTAAATCACTTTGTGTATTGAGTGCCTCGTCCTGGTATTCGAGCCTTGGAGAGGCAGTTTATTTTGTTGCTGAGCAGAACAAGGGACACTGGCTACAGAGTGATTGAGGCACTCTTAAGCAGTTGTAAGCAAGGTTGCGCAGGTTTGAGCGGAGCTAAGCAATGCCTACACAGGTTAAGACATTCAGCAGGTAACTGACTATAAGAAACTGTAACCATACTTTAGCAGTGCTTACCCCTGTGCAAACACACTTAAACATGCTTACTACTGCTTATTTGTGCTTAAACCTGCTTACTACTGCCTAAATTCATTATGACACTGATACTTCACATGTGCATTTCATGCCGTACTCCAGTTCACATTCAAATGTTATTATGTAGGTTTTACAGCAAAAAGATGTACAAGTATGTTCATATACAGATTTCACATGGAAATGATATGTGCTACAGTGGGACTGGGAATGTTTGTTCATTAGGTGGGTGCTCTAACCACTACACTATTGCTGTGCTGCTTCATTTGCATATATACCCATATATCCATGGATCCTAGTTCCGCAAACACCCACCCCAACAATTCACTGACACATCAGTCATCCATTCTCCATTTGGAAACACAATGTATCCACACCGCTACACATTGGCCACTCCCTACTCCTCTGGACTCATCCCTTGGGTTGACTCATTCCAAGTATCCTCAGACATCCCAACCTTTTAGTCCACAAACATTGGTGAAATGAGTGACCAGTAGGACACTATTCCCAATTTTTTGGGTTGTCCTACCTGGGGCACACATGTCTTTATTTCAAGATTAGACTCTATACTTCATTACTTCATTACTCCAGTTAACAAGACACTAAAATAAATTAATAACTATGACTATAAGATAACCCACACTTTACACATGTAAACCAATGATGTACAGGTTTGGCAACATTATATTACAAATAAGACCAGTTTAGTGATTGGCACTGACGTAGCCGGCAACTCACAGTACTGATTCAAATATTTCACAATGGGAAAGTCCTCACATTTTATTTTTTTGAGAACAGCATTGACTTCAAAACTAAATACACAACTCTGAATTATTGCAGATTCGTCCCTTCCCTCTGTCTTCTTGTAACTCTAATACTATAGTACTGCAGTATACAATGGAAACAAAACAACAGCTTATTTTGCCTTGGAAGTTTATATCCCAGCGGAATTGTGAAAATGTAGCAAAGAAAAAAAAAAATATATATATATATATATATATATATATATATATATATATATATATATATACATATGACAAGCATTTCATGACAGTCTAAGTAAGGCCTGCACTGTTACAAAGGTCATGCATTTGGCATGAAATTGAGTTGAGATATATAAGCCACAGTGCAGAGAAGGGGGTTACCATCTTTTCTGTAATGGACTATGAATAAATGTTTATTTAACATCTGTTAACCGAGTATGCAGACTGTACCAACAAGTCAGGACTCCATTCAGTCATGACTTCATTCTTAGAGGCCAAACAACACAACTAAACATACACGAGAATCATACCTCTCAACCTCTCAATGTAAGAAGTCTAGCCAAAGCCAAATATAATTGGGGGTGGGGGGGTCAAAGATTGGGACATACTGGGATCAATTCAATAGCTCTGCTTGACAGAGGCCCAGTAAATTGATCAATGGGGTGGCGTGAGCCAACACACCTTAGCTAGGCTTATAAATGCCCTTCAGCAGATAGCCTAGGACCTACCTATGAACCTATTACATTTATGGTTATGCACAACCTATTATTCTATCTGCTGTTGAGATTTGTAGGGGCACTTTCATGTTATTTATGTCTGCAAAAGGAATGAATGTGGTACAGAGAATGTACTTCTACATATAGATGTATGTATGTATGTGTATATGCATATATATTTATAACAAACTCGCTGACCTCCACGAGGTGGTCCAATTAGAATTGGGCCATCCAACCCTGACATGCCTGGATCCATATTTCATACCCATGGTTCCTCCACCCCACCCGAGTTCCACATACACACAAACCATCCATTATCCAGTTGCTATCCCAGCCATAACACACCTCTATGCATTGCCCTTTCCCCAGCATTAGGGACCCTACACATATGTTGTCTCAACCCATGTATCATCAGGCTCTCCCAAACTTTTAGTCCTTGAACATACTTGCCCTGGCTTATGTAATGGTTAGAAGTCCAAACAACCCACAATTTTTTGGGTAGTCCCACCAGGGACTACCCTGTAATTGTTTGTAAAGTAGACTTAGCAGGTGGACAATGTTACTCCCACTGGTAGTATCCTGCCTGTGGCTTGAGAAGCAATGATTTGCTCACCCCTGCCCAGCTTGATATGACATAAGATGATATCACAACATAATACAGCTGTTGCTGTTTTCCTTCTCATTCTTTTTGTATGCTTTATTGTCACAACGTTCATTCTTCATAACTATATATGTGTATATATATATATATATATATATATATATATATATATATATATATATAATATTTGTACATACACACACACATACATCTACATAATTATATACATTTCCTATACTGTTGAATGCCTGTGCTGGATGATGTGTTTGTGATCACAGCAGCTGAATGTGTATCCGCCATGACTTAGTGGAACTCACGTCTACTATAGTGTGCAGGGTCGGGGGGTTGCAACCTGGCAGTGCAGATTATTTTGATAATGGCCACAACAACAGCTGTTGGCTACAGGGTGACAATGCACTGTAGAACATTTGTAGGTGGGTATGCTCTTGTTTGCATGAAGCACAGCATTACTAACCTCTGGTTGTGGCATCTTGCACTCCGTTAGCCTCTACATTGCTTCACCAGTGTACTCGCATACCAGAGGCCAAACAGGCTTACACCTGCTTGCTCCCGCAGACACACGTGCAATGTCGTGCATTTTGTTCACATCTGTCAACCGGGACAGTCAGACTGTATGCTTGTCCATTGTCAGCGGTAGCCCAGGGTGTAGAGCTCTACATTGACCCCAGCTACATATCCCAATTAATACTGGGGTGTTCACATTCATGGAGGGTAACAGACATAACATAGCTACATCCCCCATTAATCATGCTTAGTTTATGTTAAACTGTCGGTATTATCCATGCTTAGGTCAGGTTTACATGTCAGGTATGACTGTTGACAAAGGTCAGTTTAAGGTGAGGTAGGATTCCTGTTTCACAGGTCCAGGTAGGTTACATGCAGGTATTCGGGGTAGGTGTAGTTATTCCATACCTGTGTGGTACAGTAGAGGTGAATAGCTAAGGAGTAGGCAGGTAGGTAGTTGGGGTGACATTGTAACTGTATAGTAGCCCATAGGTATAATTGGATGGGGAGCAATAGGGAAGGTATGTCGGATGTTGGGATTTGTATGTGAGGCAGGACAAGAGGTGTCAGTATCACTAGTTGATATAGTGGTATAGAGTGTGAGGTGGGGGGAGGGTTTTGCAAGGTGATGAGCTTGTGCTGCTCCAGGTGTGCTTGTGGTGTTCCTTCATGTGTTAGTTACATGTGTCCTGTGGGACAGCTGTGATACTACATGTGGGTTGGGGTTCCAGATACTGGCAATATAGTGGGGGAAGAGGGTGTCACCTACGTGTACCCGTAGACATTAATAGAAATGGAACAAGGGCTGATAGGTGCATGGTGTGCATGGGGCACAAAGGGGGGTGATCGTAGGGGGATTAACCAGTGGATGTGCAGGATGGCTGCAGGGAAGGTCCAAATCTGGCCGTGTTGTCTATGACAACAGCTGTGCATATGCACTGCATTTGGTGTTTGTGTCAGACACTCACTCCCCTCGGTGGGGGTGAGGACTAAAATAATACCTTGTGATGCCTATTACATCAGCTTACATGCCTACAGTGGGGTGTTGTGACCATGTGTTCATAGGTGTTGTGTAGTGGGTTATGCAACAACACATATGGTTATACCGTACTTAGCCATGTAAACTGGACTGTGCTGCGGTGGGACCCATATCGGGAATGGCTGCCCGTTAGGCATAAGCATGCCTGTCGACTGTACAGAATCCGCGGCCTGTCCAGAGTTTGCTTCATACTATTGGTGTGTCCCTCTTACAATCTGCACCTGTCTGGCAAATACCTGGGAACTGATGCCATTAAATACAGACAAGTAATTGGGTTTAGGACCCCACATCCTTCAGCTGAGTCATGCTAATGCATAACCTATTATTCTATCAGCTTTCTAAGGTTGTAAGTGGAATATGTGCTTTCTGTCCCTATTTGTCCCCCAACGGTTTAGGTTCTGTCCAGTGGTTTTGCTCTTAGAGGTTGAGAGGTATGGGTGTAAGCTCTGCCCAATTTGCAATATTACTTACATCCCCGGGGCAGTCCTAATACAACTGCGCCAGCCAACACTTGCACACCTAGGCCCATAATTGCATACCCATAGTTCCCCCACCTGCCCCTCCTCTACAGCACTCATCCTTACTGTGGGTGCAGGTGGGGTCTAACCACACCACTACACACTGCCCACTCTCCACGTGACAGGACCCATGTCGTACGTTGTGTCGACCCATGGGTCATCAGGCTTGCACAACCTACTGGTCCGTGTACGTATACAGCCTGGTTAGATAAATCATTACAGGGACTGACACTGATGATCATTAATTTTTGGGGTGTCCCACAAGGTACATTGATGTCTTTGCTTCAAGATTAGACTTGGCAGGTCTCTCCCACTGGTAGTATCCTGCCTGTGGTCTGGGAAGCAGTGGTGTTTTTACTTGCATCGTGTGTTTGTATGTTTCACCTGTCTAGGTGGAAGGGGTTGATGCTACATGTTACACATTTGTTGATTGGACCCCTCATCCCCATTGGCATGGCCTGTGAACATATGTAATCCTTAACTGGTGTATCATATCTATCTCTAGTCCTACTTTGCAGGGACATGTTTATTCTGAGAGCTCTGCTCTCTGACACGCCCCCTGCACTCGTCCATGCTCCGTGTAGCATTTGGAGTTCAGGCAGCGCGCCTTCATTAATATGCATGGCATGCTGCCGTCCTCCTCTTAAATTGCCACTTCCATGCTGGACTAGATTAGTCCTGCACGGAAGATTTGTAAATCTGGGGGACTGTTTAATTTCATCTGCCAGATTTCTATGGCAATTTATGTGAAAACTAGTCTGTCATTTTTTCTGCATACTGTCACCTTTTTTCATCTATGACTTTAGTTATGGCACTATCAATGTCAAAAGAACTAACAATTATTTTTGAACAGCTAGTGACTAACATAATTCAATGCCTGGCAGAGCATGGCTGCGTGACATAAAGCCCTAAGCATGATCCAGGTGGCCTGAGTTCAGATAGTGGCTCGGAGACTAAAATAGCCATACAGAGAAGGATGAGAGTGAATAGTCAGTGTGGTGGTAGTAGTCATTCAGCACCTTGCAAGTGGAATCCTGCACGGCACTGAAATGGCAAAGACCATGGAGATGGACTTGGTGATACAAAACTAGCAATGTTAGCCCTCAACCTATGGGTTTAAGCACACACAGACGCGTGCGCGCACGCGCACACACACACACACACACACACACACACACACACGCACACATATGCAAGGGGGAGGGTGTAGGATGCCCTTTGGTGACAGGGTTAGGTCCTCATTACAATGACCCTCATTCCTAGTACACTGGGAAGGGTGGAAATAACTTCTATGACTGCCTGTTTGATGGCCACTCTAGTCAGTTCCCATGGCATTACTGGGGATACCAGTACAGGGAAATAAATTGATTCAGGACTGAGAGTGGAAGGCTTGATGGTCCAAAGGCATGGAGAGAAAAAGCATGTAGAAAGTAAAAAAATATATTTGCATATACAAATACATAAATAAAACTAGTTAGGTAGTTAGTTGGTAACATCTGAGAATCAAAAGTGCTCCACTCAGCTGCACACACAGTGGAAAAGCATGGTTGCCAACATACCTCTCAACCACTGAGTTCAAGAAATCTGGATAAAAACAAAAATAAGGGGGGATAAATCAGGGCCAGATTTTAAATACTGTTCTTTAAACCTGAAAAGTTGCTAGAACAACAGGTTTTGCATAACATGCATTTTCTGAAGGATATGAAGTCTGAAACACAAATGTATGTTACTACTTGGTGATGTCAGTCCCCAATAATTTGCCTGGAAACCACACATTTTATGAGGAACAGGCCCAAATTATGAGTCAAAAATTTAACTTTCTGGGAAAATCTGGACAGTTGAGACATATAATCAAGTACAGTTGCCAATATGCTATAGTACCTTTCTGTAGTACTCCAATGCCAAACCACCAAAAGACATGTTGTGATCCCTAGGGATGCTGCTTTATCAAGTTTATTTAACCATTAGCAGGATGTTAACTCCCTGGAAAATGTCAAGGGCTGCCAAAAAGAATGTCCATTATAACTGGTAGTTATTTTGTCGCAAGTACCATAATAATACCAGCTTGCAATGTGGTAAGTGTTCCACTGTGCAACACATTAGTGCAAAACAATGCGAGTGTAATAGTGTGTCAATATGTCACAGAGTAGGATACATCCATGCAAGAACAGAGCATACATGTCTAGATCTATGTAAATATTTATTTATAAGGTGCTTTTCTTACTCTCAGTAAAAAAAAGAACACAGGGTGGGATTGTGAAAGGGAGAAGGATACATGGAAACTACAGCTATGTGATGACAACCACTTGATGAATACTTGTAGGAAAATTCCATTAGCTCAAAAATGAGGGCCATACTAAATCATATTTTCCACAAGGTGAAGTAAGGTAAATGTTGATTGCATTAACAGGTTGCAGGTAGCCAGCCTGGTGGTATAGGGATCAAGCCCTTACCATAGCCCAGGTGACCTGAGTTAAATTAGGCATTTGGCCACTTGATGAAGCTGGCAGTGAAAATAGGTATGTCCATCCTGGGGGGGGGGGGGTGTAGAGCTGGTCACAGGTGTAGCACTCCTTCAGAGGAAGGAGGTAGATATGAGAAATGGAAGTGTCCATGTGGCACACCAAGCCAAAAACTGGTGTATGGAAGATTATGGGAAGATGCACTTGTATAAGAGAAAGCATTGTGGCTCCTGGCATGATGAGCATTGCAAGTCTCACAACTCGGAGAGAGGTTAGGGCAAAAAACAAATCTTCGTATTCCTGGGATGTCAATGAAGACACAAACAACACCATGGCTGCCTAAATGACAGCCCCACAGACAGCTCTGAAAAATGAACTCAAGTCCAACAGAAATCTTGATGATAATCAAGAATAGGGATGAAAAGCATAAAAAAATATTAATAGGGTGCAGGGGGAAAGCTTCTAGTTTAGTATATTTAGTTGTTTCACAGTTCATAGTTTTCTGCAAGTCACAGCTGTGTATTGTAAGTTTCTAATGTTCTGAGCATTAATTTAATATCTGATATTAATTAGTTTAACTGCAGTAATGAATGTCCCATATGTGCCACAGAAGGATAAAGCAATGATCATAATCCTGGTTCTCATTAATGGCCTGGTTGCTGAAGCAGCTGCCTCTCTTGGGGGTGAAGGAAGGGTGTGCATGAAAAGTGAGCATTCTGCTGGGATCCATAGTGGAGACTGAAGATCTCATGGAGGCACTTGCTTGTGAGATGGAGCAAGCCTTCTGAGGAGTTGCATCACTACATTACCCACAAAACTGAATGACATACCCTCACTAAAGCCTAGTGTGCACTGAACTCTACAGAACCTACAGATGTGTGCAGTGTGGAAAACAGGTGCATAGCATAAAAAAGGCTCCTGATAGCTGTCTGAATGAAGACTGCACCGTGATTGTGTTTTACTCAGCTAGGTAACAAATGGGCAACATCACATTGAATGGCCAGGTGGCTAGAATGTATGGGAGAAAAAAAGTAAAAAAAAATAAATAAATAAAAGAAATGAACTAATAAACATTCAACAGTGGCTGTGAAACTATTTTTGAAAGTGTTCAAGGACAGTGGGCTAATGGGAGTTTGTTGTTTTCTTTTGTTTATTTACTGACAGTGATGAAGGTAAGTGTGTTATTTCTGGATGGACTTGCTTCATACCAGACTAAGCAGATAAATCAAAAGGACTGTTACAGAATGGACATAATCAACATCATCTTTAGATGTCTGTGTCAGAAGTGCAGAGCCATGGATATAGATAGCATTAAAAGAACTAGCCTTCTTACAGAACACAGTGCAGTGTCCCTACTTTCCAGTATGACATTCCATTGACCTGCTAGTGTGACATAGCATATCCCACTTACTGTCCAGCACTTCTGGATGCAATGCACAACACAATACATCAAGATGCCCAAAACATGGATAAAGAGGACATCAGTCACAAGGGGATTTCACAAGTGAAATATATATCAAGAATTCTGAGTACCACTGACTGCACTCACACAGCAATAGCTGCACTAGACACAGAAAATGCATGTGTCGGTGTGAGCAGATATGGATACCAGCCATTAAATATCCAGACAGCCTGCAACGTTGTTAGGTCAATAACAAATGCATGTGCCAAATAAAACTGCAGCTGCTGTGAATACATCACTCTGTGCTACGTGTTCCTCAGCAGTGCCACACAGACACCTTAAAGGTGATGCAAACATCTCCTCATACTGAGCCCTAGCAGTTAACAATAGTGCAGAACTTCAAGACACATGCAATGAATGGATAAAACACAGCAGAGATATACAAGGAGCATAAAGACATTTGTCTCTGGGCACATGAAAATGCATTTTCCATGCTTGGATGAGTCCATAGATGCATTACAGTAAAGTCCCGATAAAGCCAGCAAAATGCATGTTGTATAACATATTTCCTAAGCACATGCACAGCATTTATGGTAAAGGACAACTAGACAGATGAAGAGAGCAATATGAAGTAGTGGAAACCACCACCACCATGACAACCAGCGCACCATTACATGTGGGCCATGGACATGCAGTCCCAGATCATTCACATCTCTTAGCCTGCTGAAAGGTCTGCAAATGTGCAGTACAGCATACAGCGAGAGATGACCATCAGCTGTGAGACACAAAGATGGTAAAACACCACATGGCCATACAAAGCAGTATCAAGGGTCAGAATAAGCTCAATCTAGGATAGTCAAAGGAACACACAGCATGGCAAGCAGAAGGAAATAACAAAACAAAATCATTAAACCCAAGTGATATATTTCAGGGTGTTTTTCTAGTATCATCCTAGTGATGACTCTAGACATATAACATTACCTATTCATATAAATATTAATAATTCCAAAACAATTATACATACCAGTGATTGAAATATTTCTCCTTAAAGCTAACATTATGGATGAAAAAACTGCATTGATATTTGACTTAGTCTGCTGTGGCTGAAGAAAAATTAAATATTGTTTATGCACTATTGATTTATATTGTCACAAATTTTATATTTGTGTAAATCTTTCAATAGTCAATTAATAGAGAAAGAATTGTGAAGCCTCATATGAAAGTCCACAGCTGGATGAACCAAATGCTGATCATGGTATGTGTGTATGTGCTCAAGATTTTACCAAGTATTAATATTTACTGTGCTATCATGACTTATAAATTCCAGTTTGTGACTACTGTAAAGATGCTTGTGTTGAAAGGTTTATTATTTACTGTTCTTTAGTAACAAATTATCTTTCTAGAGATAATGCGCATTTGTTGGAACTCCTGGGCTATAACATGACTTTGTCAAAAGGATCAGGATGAAACCACTGCAAGTTACAGTACAAAGTTTTATATCTCAAATGGAAGAAATGAGCCTGTTGGCAACCTGCCCTGCAGATACATTATTCCATATATGTAGCACACTCCAAGGCACCATGCACTGTATCTTCAATATCACTGGCAGCAGCACAGGATGTAGCATATGGTGTCACAGTTAAACTGCATGCTGATTTGTCACTTCTCCACATGTGGTGCCTACAGTACTGCTTTGTGTGACAGATGCAATAACATAGAGATCTCTGTGGTCATGCCGGCGGTGTGTCCCACACAGTTGTTACATGCAGTGAGGTTAAAACATTGCAGTACAAACAATATAGTGGCACATTGATTTGGGCAGAAAGTGTCTTGGACCTGCTGGCTTATACTACAGATAGCATCTGTGAGGCTACAGATTTCAGGCCATTATGCACTGTGGTGACTATCTCTTTTCACATTTAACAGGTAATGGTCATCAGCATTGGAAAAAGGCATTAGTTCATCAAACCACATTGTGTCTGCACAACATCCAGGATGTTCCCCACATTATATCTAATACCCTGTAGAGCAAATGCAGTGCAGCACAATCCTGCAACACTGCCCTGTACGATTTGTGAATTCTGAATACAGGCATCACCTGCAGACAACAACCCCTGCACAATATTATTACCTGTGAGACATGGCCATTGTGTAATATACCAGGCTGAATGAACAGCTCACATGAGATCTGTATCTACTTCAGAGAAGGAAAATGAAGCTCTAGAGGTTAGTTACCCATGTTCAACATTACCAGTCATGCTCATATCATAAGGTTGTTAATCCATATAATGGATTTAACATGTGCTGCCTGAGTGCATCATATACACCTGCATGTTGTACTGAGCACTATCTGTTTTATATTGAGGACCACTTATGAAAGCCCAGGTAGCATGACTAATAACACATTTCCAGAAACAACTGCAGCAAAAACAAAACAAGTCATATGATGGCCTTGTCAGCAATGCATGGAACAAAGCAGTCTAAGTCAAATGCAACTGATGTTTCAGGCATAAATTATCACTATCAAGGTAGTGTCCACCAACAGCCCATGCAGAACAGCATTGGATTCCTGTTCAACATCAGTGAATGAAAAGGATAGTTGCTGTAGCAATACAGAATCTGACAACACATAGTTTTCAAACATACATACGTACTAAGGTGTACTATGCTACTTCGGAATACAATAGTTCATACCTTTCTGCATGATACCAATTACCTCAAGGGCGCATATGTTCTTAAGAAGAACAGGAATATATACAAACATGCAAACTTCAAAATAAGCATCTATGTAGGGGATAAAGTCCCCTGCACCCCTTACCCCATTACTCATTATATCACTCTGAGGTCATTCCAACTCATAAAAATAGCAATAATTCTTAAAACATGAAAAGAATGGCAACTTTCTCCACTAACCATCAGTCTTTTCTTGTTTGTTTATTTATTTATTTATTTATTTATTTATTTATTGACTGCTTAATTGATTGATTGATTGATTGATTGATTGATTGATTGATTGATTGATTGATATTTGTTTATGGGAATGTCTGCTGGAGTACAGATGACCTTTTTCAGTGGAGACCAGGGAAGAAAAGCTCCACGTTATCATACTTAATGCAATCAATATTTACAATAACAAATGTTATAATGCAATTTCAGTGAATACATGCCATAATAGTCAGTATAATAACATTTGTACTGATATTCACAAACATTAAATTTGCAAGTACTGAGACTTTACAGACAGAAGAGTGGAGTATAAGATAGGTAGGAATAATTTAAGAAATATGATAAAGTAAGATATTAGAGGAGATAAGAAAGTCTGAGTGTTAACAGAGAAGGAGTGATGGAATAGTATTCTGATTGTGCTAATTAAAAGTAGGTATAGTAGTTTGAGAATTACAATAAAGTGAGGTATTAGAAGAGGATAAGTAGGTCAAGTGATTTAGTGCTTTAAATGGAGGTATAAGAAAGGCGATGAAGGGTGTTAGAGAGCTATGTGCCAGATGAGGAGCAGGGACAAGGAAAGGAGGCAGAAATTATTTTAGTAATAGTTTGAAAAGATAATAGTGGTGTTATAGACCTGATTGATATAGGAATTTTATTCCAAGTTCTAGCTGCACTAGTGAACTAGAGACTGACCCCAGCAGCCCTTTGTGATTTGTAGATGGCAATAAGTTGTTTATTATTTGACTGAAGGGGGTGATCTGGAAGATAGTACTGGAGTAGGGATCTAATTGCTAAGCAGGCAGATAGGGTTCTGAACTGAATCAGTCTTAAATCAGTATTAACATTAATACTTCAAATTGTGACTACATCACAATACATAGTGATTAAAGATATCATGGGCAAACAACACCTTGAAAAAACACTCAGAAAATGAGCAGAAGTGGCTCAAGCAAGTCAAGGTAAAGCTGTTAATTTTGCTAGTGTATATTTCTGGTGTCCACAGTATATGACAGTTGTATGGCTTTGGTGTCAGTAATATGATGCTGTCCAGCTAGATGTGCCAGAACTATGTTGCCAGATCATGCGGAATGTGGATCATGATCAACCATAGTAGCAGCAAAAGAGTACATAGTGTCCCGTGCTATTTCAATAAACACACATCTGAATTACCCTGTGCCCAGGCATCAGTGCCACACCATATGTATGAATGGCTACCTCTGAGACTACGTACACCAGAAACTGCTCTTCAGGCATGATTGTTACAGCAATTGGTGTGTTCTAGTCCATTTGTATTTGGGCTGCTTGCACATCTCATGCACTCTTCTGTCACTAATCTTCATATATGTGATTCTTTAGTGGCATTTGAATGTGAGACATCTCTTCTCCACTGTACCACATTTATGTTCACCAATGGTGTGGCCTAACTTCAACTTTGCCTTCAGTTTTATTATACTGCTTTCGGTAATAAAACATTACCAACAATGTAATAAAAACACAAATCAGATATCAAAGATTCAATAAAATAAAACAATAAAATGTAAAAATACAAAGTAATATAAAAGAGTACTTCAGCCAAAGAAACACAGTTGAAAAGACAGGGCAAGTAGAAGAAGTCCTGAGACCTTTCCATAAAATTGTTATAATCAAATGTTAACATGTATAAGTCACTATAGTAGTAAGTTCCAGAGAATAAGTGCTTTGTATGGAAAACAGTAGTCATCAAATGTTTCCAAATGCATCTGGGGTACCACTAGCAACTCCAGGGAGGCACAGTGCAGATACCAGAGACTTCAATGGAGTACAGTAAGCTTCCTCGGGTAAGAGGGACCAAAGCTGTGTAGGACAGGCAGACCAACACTGAGATTTTAAAGATATTACAAGAACAAACTGGAAGGCAACGGAAACTGTATAATACAGGCATAATATGAAGGCAACGTGTCATACAAATAAATAGCTTAGCCACAGAGGTTTGTACTAGCTATGTGAGTTAAATCTCAGTGTCCAGGAGTTCCAGGTAAAAGGCATTACATTAGTACAGGTGGGATGAGACCGAAGCACAGACAACTGCCAAGAGATTTGCTTGTGGTATAAGGTGCTTAATCCTGAAAATGTTTCAGAAATATAAATTATTTGACCGAGGCCAACACCTGGTCTTTGACTGTCAGCCACTGGCCCACCATCACATCCAGGTCAATCATCTGAGTAACAAACTCAAGTCTGTTGCCACCACAAAAGATAAAAGATGGATATGACAGGCAGATACATCTCTCAAAGGAGAATGAACTGCCGTTGCCTTGGTTTTGTAAGTGTTAATTGTTTAACCCAATTAGCAACCGGCCATTGGTGGATGGCCTCCAAATCATTGACAAAAAATACAAGCACATAATTTAGTCATGAGGAAAAGAGAGGTAGACCTGGATACCTCTCAACTTCTTAGCATGAGAAATCTGGACAAAGGCAAAAATAATGGGGAGGGGGGGCTAAGGTCCAAAATTAGGGACAAATTTTAAATATTGCTCCTATAAACGTAGAAAGTTACTAGAATAATAAGTTTTGCATTGTCATGCATTATCTGAAGAATACGAAGACTGAATCTCAAATGTCTGATATTTTGTGATTTCAATCCTCAATGATTTTCCAGAAAACCATAACTTTTATGAGAATCAGAGCAAAAATAAGAGGCAAAAATCTGGACATTCTGTGAAAATCTGGACAGTTGAGAGCTATGCCTGGGTATGATAAGCACAAAAATGGCATGTTAAGCTTCTATCTCTCTAATAAGGTCCCCTAATGGAAGCAGGAACAATGTGGAAACCTGAGGACTCAAAACTGAGCCTTGTGGCACTCGATACTTCAGAGGGTATGTGATGGAAGTGTTTAATCCTGAGACAATCCACTGTGTGTGGCCCAGTGGGTAGGAGGTGAACCACTTGAGGACCATAGAGGATAAGCCACAGTAAGATTGTAAATGCTCAATCAGCAAGTCATGATCAACAGTGTTGAATGCAACAAAGAACTGCAACAGGATCAGAACAAAGTAACAGTGCTGCACTCTGGCCATTTTGTGATCACTCAGCACTCTGGTAAGAGTGGTTTTAGTACTGTATAGACAGGGAAAGCCAGACTGATATGGGTCTTTGAGCCCATTAATCATAAGATAAGAATCAAGCTGTACATAGGCAATTTTATTTTAATAACTTTCCACAGAAAATAAACATCTAGAGTATGCTCTTTTTTGCCACCCTGGTCCAGAAAATGAACCTTCCTGTGATATCCAGACAGTAAAGAGAGAGAAATAGAGAGAGAGAGAGATGCCTTAAAATGTCACAGATATCATTTCATATAGAGTAGTTCACACTGACTTGATCCTTGGTGTCTCCGCTATAATGAAATCTGGAAAAGACAACAGTGCATAAAGAAACAGTGTCCTATATATTTGAATACCTAGTGGTTAAAACATAGGGGTCAAAGTTCATGAAATACATCCGCAGCAGCATAAAAGAGCAACAGGTATACAGTTTGCTGTTTTGTGGTACACCACTGTGTGTTGTATATGACATATTGCGCATGTACAGTACACATGCCTGTCTTGTGCATCTTCAGTTACTAGAGACATACTGAGATTAATTCCTATATCCACTGCACAGCCCATAATGGTATCAGCACCCCACACAATGACACACAGAAATTAAGCTGTACAATCAACCACAGTCAGCAATAGTTTCAGTGGTAAAAATATATACAGCAGTCATATGCATGACATTCAGATAATCAAAGAAGATAGTCATCAACCATGACACACACGTGCATGTTCCTTCCCATCAATGTTCTGTATGGTTCCATTCCAGCACATTCACATCCAAGTAACACTCTTCAAAATAGTGAAATGTAACCACAAACATTTGAAGGCCATGTGTACTAGTGTGGGCGGAGGAAAGACAGTCTTTTTAATTCAGTATAGCTACCCTTATAGAGAACATCTTTTTGGTCAACCATCACTGCTGAAGAATAAGTCCAGGTCCTCCATCTGGTATTCCACTGCCTCTGACACCCTATGGAAGACATAACGTGCACTGCTGAACAGTAACATACGCATTTTCTGAGAAACCATTCAGGGATTCAGACAGTAGACCTTCATGAAGGTTGCAGGCCAGCACCACTGCCCTTGGTAGGTATGCCTTGGACAAGATGGTGACAGTGGCACTAGCTGTAATTTATTTTATCTTTTTATCCCCTATTGCCTGCCAGCCTCTCACACTAGATCAGTCCATCCTTTCTCCTAAAGAATGATAGCTGATCATGGGAAAACATCATCAGGGGGTTTTGTTGTTGTTTTTTTTAACTGTAACCTTTTCCCTAGCAGCTGACATGTAAACTCTCAGATGGAAGGGCCAATAGTGCCTTCCCCTGTGGGCATGCTTATTTCCACATGTCTCATGAAAGCTATGAGTGAATGTGGCATTGTAGAGCCAAGCATGCATTCTGACCAATCTGCTGTATGCAATGCACTTTGCTGATTTTACATTGGGGTAGAATGCTGCCTTCCCTCCAGGATGGATATGCTGGCATTAGCTGCTCACTCCCACCCTTCCCTATTCAGTTTCTCTACTGACCAAGCCGCTAATTGATCTTAGGTTATCTACATCATGGTTAGGGCTTCACCCCTCTATGCCATGGAGTTGGGCACAGTAACAATAACTGGTACTGTTGTCTTACATATACAAAAGCTTCTGTTAAGAATGTGAGGATATAAAATCCATGTGACAGAAAACTCAATGAATGTCACAGAACACTGTATTATAAAACAGTGTTATGCTGAATTCAGTATATGTAAACAATAAATAACAGCAGCTATTGCACCACTGATTTCAATGGTTCAGCTCGGCCAATAAGGTGCATGACAGTGATGAAGTACTACTTGGTACCAGTACTCATTAATCCATGGAGTCAAGTAGTGCAGCTACAGTGGAAGGGCACACAGCAAAGCACAGCTATCAGTCGGAGTAAATCCCTGCTGTACTACAGTCTGTGGCAGTCATTAATAGGTACATAATAGACCATAACTGTTAGTGGGTGCCAGTTTCCACCATGCCTTAGCTTTTGTTAGTGTCAAGTAGGAACAGGGAGCAATGCAGAGCATATCATTTAGTGCAAGACCATGCTTATTGCACCATGCACTGCATTGGTGCCACTATGATAGTAACTGTAAGGATATTTTGCATGTGGGTGGCCCTATGCTATAGCATATATGCTCACTCCAGTCTTCTACATGGTTGCAGTTTTTGCATACAGGTGGCCCTGTACTATAGCACGTGTTCACGCCAGTCTCTTAAGTGATTGCAGTAGCTTGAGCATCAGTGTTACATCTTTGTGTTACATTGTTACTGACACAAAAATAATGCAACACAAGTACTGATTACTGGGACATATATGGGCTTAGCCTGTCTGCAGTGTTACCTTTACAACATCAGTCAGCTGGGTAGTGTTCAAGAGCTCTTCAGTTGTGGACAGTTCCTGCTGTCTACATATGTTGCAGAAATATGATCTCACTAAATGATTAAATTACCACGCAGCATGGGGTATTGCACATTGGTACATAATGCTCAGCATGCCTATTCTGTAAATGTGCTGGCATGTGTTATGCTACACATATTTGTAACATGGTTGAGCCACTGGTGAAATGTGAGTTGCACACAGGAATTGTATGGATATGGGTCACTTCTCAATAGTATGGTTTGTGCTATATCCTTTGTCTACTTCTGCTATGAAGAATAGGAAAGCAGTTGCTCAGAAATCACTTCTTTGATCATAACCAATTAAAAATATCTGTGTCATTCACTGCAATGGCAAAAATCAAACTTTATTACATGGGGATAAGACCCCCCTGCACCATCCACATGTGTGGAAAGGCAACCTCCAAACATATATATATATATATATATATATATATGTGTGTGTGTGTGTGTGTGTGTGTGTGTGTGTGTGTATATATATATATATATATATATATATATATATATATATATATATATATATATATAGATAGATAGACCTCGCCAAGGCTTTCGACACCATCCCCCATTCTGGAATTATAGCTAAACTCAATAAACTAGGCATAAATCCCTACGTCACAAGATGGGTTGTCAACTGGCTCACTGACAGAACCCACACTGTAAAAGTTGCAGACTCCAAATCTGACCTCAAACCAGTGACAAGTGGAGTACCACAGGGTTCTGTCCTGGGACCGCTCCTGTTTGGTATCTACTTCTCTGAAGTACAGGCTAACACAGAAGGCCTCTGGCTAACGAAGTTCACAGAGGACTGCAAACTAGGAGCCATAGTCAAGTCCCCAAATGATGTGAACATCCTACAGAAGGGCCTCTCTGAGACAGATGCCTGGTGTCAGAGCCATGTCCTCAAGCTCAATGCCAAAAAGTGCAGTGTCATCCCCTTTGGTAAAAACTCTGTACCCATGAACTACCACATAGGCAGCAATCTACTTAACACCGAATGTGTGACAAGAGACCTTGGGACCCAGGTGGACAGTAGTCTCTCCTTTGATAGTCACATCACCACAGTAGTCAGGAAGTCCTTCTATGTGGCACACCTCATCATAAAAGGGTTCTCATCCAGGAAAAAAGAGATCATCGTTACCCTCTACTCATCACTCACTAGACCCATTATAGAGTACAACGCCCCTTTTGGAATGTACCTCACAAGACATCTGTAGCAGCTGGAGAGGCCACAGAAGTACCTCACAAAGAGGATTACTGGACTCAAACAAATGCCCTACACTGACCGCCTCAAAAAACTCCAGCTTTACTCCTTAGCATATTGCCTACTCAGAGGTGATCTCTGCCTAACATATAAAGCTATATCAAACCCAGAGCTGTTGGACATGCTACACCTATAGAAATCCCAATCCCTCCGAGCTACACGCTCTAGGGACCTAAGCCTTGTCACCACAATAAACAGGACATGCTGGAGGGATAGATTCCTATCCCAAAGACTTCCCATACTCTGGAACAAGCTACCCATCTATGTCAAGCAAAGTTCTTCATTAGCACTCTTCAAGAAAAATCTTGATGAGTGGATGGGAAATAGGAAATACACCCCGGGGATCACTTCTGTGTCTCTGCTCATCAGTGGCACAGGAAAATAACTTTCTTGGGTGGTGTAAGCCAGGGAACCTTGTTGGCTAGGCTTGCATAGGCCCTTGGGCCGATAGCCTAGTACCTACCTATGAACCTATGAACCTATGTATATATATATATATATATATATATATATATATATATATATATATATATATATATATGTATGTATAAATATATATAAGCCACGGTGGTGCAGCGGTAGCATTGTCGCCTCACAGCAAGAGGTTCTCCCATTCGATTTCTCGGCTGGAGCGCCTTCTGTGTGGAGTCTGCATGTCCTCCCCGTGGTTGAGTGGCATTCAAAAGACATGCGTGAATGGGCATGCCTTCGTTGAAGGTTGGGTGTCGAGCTGGCACCTCGGCACCATAAAAATCTACTGCCAATCATTAGCTGACCGGAGTTCCTCTGTGGCGACCCCTAACCGGGAAAAGCCGAAAGAAGAACAACATGTATATATATATATATATATATATATATATATATATATATATATATATATATATATACACATACACACACACACACACACACACACACACACACACACACACACACACACACACACCAACTTCATGGCAATATTACATTGGAGAACAAACTCCCCATAACAGTGCACTGTATTCTTGGCCACCCACTGTTTTCCAAGATATATCCAAGGGATATCCTCTTTATCCTATGCTTTTCAGATTGCCAGGGAGAGATACAACATGAAAGATAGCTGGTAGTTACAACAGGTTGCAGTACATGTCCTATGGTAAGAGGGGTATGACACAGTGTCTCATGGATGAGGAGTGTGTGCACATCATCATGTGACACAGCATGTAAGGGTTAATGGTTTAAATGTGGTAGCAGTTAGAGGCTATCAAGGTCACTATCTGCTGAATGGTAAGAAATGTTAATATACATTGAGATGCAGTGGAAAGGATGCAACACCCAGTATTCTTAGGGTTTATACCATCAATGGAGTCAAGCAAATCACAACACAGGACACCTATGAAAATAACTGCCATATAGCACCAATTGCTTGTGTCTCCTACATACGCAAGTAAGTCCTAAAACAAACAGTTCCCTTCTCCAGGGTTTCCATTTAATTATTTGCTTGTTAGTTTTATTGATTGTTTAGTTTGTAAACTGGATAAATGAGCTTGTCCAAGAGACATTTTAGCCATAATCTTAGCAACAGAGGGTTCTAATGGAGAGATGAAAAGTCAGCAAGCAAAGAAGAGTAGTAGTGCTGAAACTGAATTCATCATCAAGTCTTGGTGAGTACCTTTGTGAAGTGGACCCTGTTTTTCACAAAATCTCACCAAGGCGACACTGATATATAACCTGTATTTATATAGCATTTTTCAGGGACAGAAGTAAGTCAAAAACAAAAAGATAGCTGGGTGCACAAGACCCAGGATAAAAAAGTGTCCAATCCTGGTAGGCGCACTGATGCCAGGACTGGAAAAAATGACAGTGTAGAATCCTCAAAATATGAAAACATTATTACAATGGGGCCAGGCCCAGGGGGAAGATGCCCCCCCCTCCCATTGTAGAAGGAAGTAGCAGTCCACAAAAATCACAAAAATGGATTGGCCAAAGAAGAGCCATAAAGACGATAGAGTGGACTATTGAGGATAAGAAAGAAATTATGTATTGTTACTATTATGTAAAAAGCCCAGAATTTCCAGACAAAAGATATACAAAACGATTAAAAGAGAATTTACAGAAAAGAAAAATACTTCCGCAAGAAAAACTGTCAGAAGCTTCAAATAAAACTTTGAGTTCATTAATACAACAGATTTTTGAAAAACAGTATACAGATAAAGAAACTTTGATCTGTTTGGAAAAAGAAGCATCTGAGGAAGTGCGAAAATATAAACAACAAAACCTAGACATATTTGAAAAATATAAAAAAGAAATATGGACATGGGAAAGAAATTGAGCTTTGATATGATGCAATATTTATGCAAAGGAGAAAGCCAAGTTAACTAATATAGAGAAGGCAGTCTCAAAGATATTTGAAGAGAAATACAGGCAAAAGCATCCAGATATAGAAAATTTCACAATAAAAAATTAATAGCACAAAGATGTAATGTGGAAAAGAAGATTAGTAAAGCAGAAGTTAAAGAAATAGAAGTTGAAGTTATGGAGTGCCTGCAAAGTGAAGGATTTAATGTAGAAGGTCTAACACAGACTACATCACAGCATGATGGAGTGAGTCCCCAGAATAAGGAAAAGCAAGAAGATCAGGAGACATGTGAAGAAGAGTTATGGACAGGGGAAAGGAAAAGAGATTTAATATGGCATACTTAACACTGAAAGTGTGATAAGAGATCTTGGGACACAGGTGGACAGTAGTCTCTCCTTTGATAATCACATTGCCACAGTAGTCAGGAAATCCTTCTACGTGGCACACCTCATCACAAAAGGTTTCTCATCCAGAAAAAAAGAGGTCATTGTTTCCATCTACTCATCACTCATTAGACCCATTATAGAGTACAATGCCCATTTTGGTATGTACCTCACAAGACATCTACAACAACTGGAAAGGCCACAGAAATACCTCACAAAGAAGATTACCGGCCTCAAACAGATGCCCTACACAGACCGTCTCAAAAAACTCCAGCTTTACTCCATCACATATCGCCTACTCAGAGGTGATCTCTGCCTAACATACAAAGCTATGTCAAACCCAGAGCTGTTGGACATGCTCCACTTAAAGAAATCCCAATCCCTCCGAGCTACATGCTCTAGGGACCTAAACCTTGTCACCACATTAAACAGAACATGCCGGAGGGATAGATTCCTGTCCCAGAGACTTCCCATACTCTGAAATAAACTACCTATCTATATCAAACAAAGCTCCTCATTAGCACTCCTCAAGAACAATTTTGATGATTGGATGGTAAATAGGAAATTCACCCCGGGGATCACCTCTGTGGCTCTGCTCACCAGTGGCACAGGAAAATAATTTTCTAGGGTGGCAAAAGCCAGGGTACCTTTTTGGCTGGTCTTGTATAGGCTCCAGGGCCGATAGCCTAGTACCTACCTATGAACCTATGAACCTATGATGTAATATTTATGCAAAGGAAAAAGCAAAACTAACCAATACAAAAAGAGCAGCACCAAAGATATTTGAGGAGAAATACAGGCAAAGGAATCTGGGTATGGAAAACTTTACAATACAAAAAAATAAGGAGATTAAGAGGAAAAGTAGAAACAGAGATTAGTAATGGAGAACTCAAAGAAATAGAAAATGAAGTTATGGAGCAGCTACAAAGAGAAGGATTTGGCATAGAAAATCGAATGCAGAAAGCACCTCAACAGGATAGAGCAATGGATATCCAAGTTAAGGGGAAACCAGTGGAACAGGAAGCAATTGGCCAGGTGCCATATCATGATATTTTGGAGCCTTCCACAGGAAACTAGTATAAACATTCATTTGAAGCTAGACAACAAAAGAAGGAACAGGAAACTGGAAACTCTGATGCAGTCAATGTTGAGGAGTGATAGGCCAGTGAGTTCCCATATGATAGAGCAATGGATGGCACAGGATGAAGTTGAAGAAAATGTGCCACAGGAAGATGCTATAGAATCTTTTATAGAATGCCCGCAGGAAATGGAAAATAAGGGATGTGCCCTCAGTTTGGAAGAAAATGAGTTAAGAGAAGAGTTGCTTGATTTAATAGACATAGACAGATATATCAAGATCAATGAAAGAAATAGACTGCAGAAGGTTAATAAAACCCCAAAAGTCAGACGTTTGACAAAACAAATGGACACAGTAATTAGGACTGTCCACAGAGATCCAGGCAATATAACAGAAGTAAACAGAATATATTACTGTGCTGCTAAATTAATAACCGATAAAGTTCTACCACAGGAAAGGAAGGGGCAAAAGTGAATACCATCATGGAAATATCGGATAGAGAAAACTATAAAGCAGCTAAGAGAAGACGTGTCATTGTTAGAAGATTATAGAAGAGGGAACAGATCAACAAAAATGCTAAGAAAGATAGATGTGATAAAAGCAATGTGCAGTATTAGAACAGACTGGGATCTATCATGTACTATCGCAAAAAAACAAAAAATTTCAGCACCGGTGGAAAGACTTAGAAGATACGAATATAAATATAAAGGAAAAGTACAAAATAAGCAATTTATTGATGATCCAAAAAAAGTTTTTTAGAGAATTGTGAAATAAGGTAAAAGGAATTGAAAGACTGCCAAAAAAAGAAAAAATAGATACATTTTGGAGAATTATCTATGAAGATCCTGTGGAACATAAGAAAGATGCTAAATGGATAGAAGAAGTGAAAGAAAGAATAAGAGGGTTAAAGGTACAGGATATGAAATGGGATGATTTAACAGCCAGAGAGATTGAAACAAAGTTAAGAAAAGCCTCTAATTGGAAAACTGCAGGCCCAGATACAATACCTAATGTTTGGCTGAAAGTATTAACATCTTTGCACGAGGATTTACCCATGAGTAACAACTATTTATATGTGCACCCCGAATAGACACCACACTGGTTAACAACAGGAAAAACAATGCTCTTACTTAAGAGTGAACCTGCAAGCTACCCTATAAATTATAGACCAATAACTTGTCTTCCAACAATGTATAAACTATACACAGGAATTGAAGCTGACAGAGTTTAGTCACTTAGAAGAAAACTCAATTATGGCAATAGAACAAAAGGGCAATAAAAGAAAGTCATATGGAACAAAGGATCATTTATTGTTAAATAACGTTATAGTGGAGAACTGTAAAAAGGGGAAGAATCTAAGTACGGCATGGATTGACTACAAAAAAGCTTTTGATAGTATCCCACATTCATGGATAAAAGAATGCTTAAAAATGTATAAGATACACACTACACTGATTGACTACATTACAGTAACCATGAAACAATGCAAGACCACTTTGCAATTAAGCCATGATAAAGGACAGATTATTATCCCAGGGATAAAAATTCAAAGGGGGATATTCCAGGGTGACTCTCTGTCACCATTGCTATTCTGCCTTGCCATTAATCCATTAAACTGTTTACTTAACAGCTTAGGCCATGGCTACAATTTGGCTTCTAGAAAACAACAAAGTCTAATGACTTCTCATCTTCTCTTTGTCGATGATTTAAAACTGTATAGCTCATCAGATGAGGAACTGAAAGGGGTCTATATCAAAAGACTGAAGAAGTGTTTTATCGAACACCTCTTCGTTGACACATAAAGAGCAAATGCACTAAAGCGCAAATGCTCAAAACAGAGATTTCTTTCCCTGGAAAAAAAATCACACACACACACACACACACACACACACACACACACACACACACACACACACACACACACACACACTTTCAAACATAATAACGTGGGGAGCTTCGCCCCCACACCACCCAATGTGAGGGTCTGTGCCCCCCACAACCCCCTAACTAAATATACCAACTCCAAGATCACACTACAGTGGGGAAAGGGGCAAACACATGGGGATGGCCAAGCGATTTCTTTCCCAGGGAAAGAAATTGCTGTTTTGAGCGTCCGCACTTTAGTGCATTCGCTCTTTATGCGTCAATTAAGAGGTGTTTGATTAAATGCTTCTTCGGTCTTTTGATATAGACCCACTGAAAGCACAGCTGCAGGTTGTCATAACTTTTTTAGATGATATTGGAAAGTCATTTGGTCTTGATAAGTGTGCAAAAGCAGCCTTTAAAAAAAGAAAACTGCAGCACCAGGAAAACATCAGTTTGGGACAAGAATGTGATATAAAAGAACTTGAGCAAGAGGCAGTGTATAAATACTTGAGAATTAATGAAGGATCAGCAATAAAACATGAACAAATGTGAATAAAACTCAGTAAGAAATACTTTAGAAGACTTAAATTAATCTTGAGAACAGCATTGACATCCAGTAACAAGATCCAAGCTATAAATCAATTTGCTTTTCCTGTCCTAACTTACAGTTTTGGAGTGATTGACTGGCCCCAAAAAGTGTTGGATAGATTGGATATTAAAACAAGAAGGATGCTTTATGCTCACCAAATGATTTATAAAAATCAGTGTTTACCAAGACTATATATTCCCCATTCCAAAGGAGGGATGGGCCTCCTTGAAATTGATTACATGTATAGATCTGCAATCGTGGGACTCCCCACATATCTACTGACCTCACAAGATCCAAATGTAGTGAAAGTTTTGAAACACGAGGAGAATAAATCTAAGATGACATCTCTGCTTAATTTAGCAGAAGCATATCGACGCCAACAGGAATGGAAATCAAACCAGAAGTGGATAAAAACCAGGAAGCAACTGAATGTGCCAAAAAACAAAAGAAAGAATATAAGGTGAAGGACCAGATGAGAAGGCAAGAAATGTGGAAAAAACATAAATATAGTTGCAAGTATAAAAAACTTCTGGAAGAGCCTCATGTTGATCAAGAACAAATGCAGGAATGGTTAAGGAGAGCCGAATTCAAACCAAGAAATGAAAGGTTAATACTGTCAGCCCTAGACAGTGGGCTACATACACGCTGGTTTACAAAGTCTATTGAACATGTGAGAGAAACAGACAAATGTAGGTTTTGTAAAACTGAATTGGAAACAGTCACACACCTTGTTGCTGGTTGTGACACACTAATGGCAGAAAGACTGTATACTGAAAGGCATAATGACGTGTCGAGACTGTTACACTGGGGATTGTGCAAACATTATGGTATCGAAGTGGCTGAAAAACACTGGAAACATGAGCCACAAAGCATCATAGAATATGATGAAGTTTATATCGCATGGGATCACCCATTACCAACAGTTCAAAAGGTAGATGCTAGAAAACTGGATATAGTGGTCCAAGAAAAGAAGACAAAAGTAGCATTGATCACTGAAATCGCCACACCCAGTGACTACGGTGTCTTGCGTACAGAGAGACACAAAGTCATAAAATACCAGGATCTGCAGGCAGAAACAAGAGCCATGTGGAAGAAACATACCCAGGCAGTTCCAATTGTAGTAGGAGCAACATGTCTTATAAAAAAGACTTTACAATTGTATTTGGATATGTTACCAATCCATGTAACCTCATACGAATTGCAGAAGGAGTCATTACTGGGCACATGTGAGTGCTACAAAGAGCACTACTGGCTGACATCAAAGATTGAAACAATACTAATTTCATGAACTTTAATCTTACCTTGACTTAGGAATGGGGTCCATTCCCGTCATGGTATTAGAAACCCAAAATACTTGGAGAAATTAAAAAAAGGTGGAAATTACATGGTTACACTGCAGATTACAGTGTTTACATACAATAAAACAAGATGAAGTTATCATATACAATTAGGGATACAGTATACATTTTCTGTATTTATAAATTGGGTATTCTTATGTACGATATTTACAGTTAGAAGAATTGCACTGAGTAAGGTAATTGGTTTTAATAATTGGCTATATAGCTAATGTTATTCTAGGGGGATCCAGTATGTATCAGCTTGGGACAAGATGACTGGTAAGCCTTTCTGCTTTGGCAGGGATGGTCTGCACCGCTATTATCATAGTTTTTGCATTGTGACTAAAGCCTTTGCTGCCCCAGTAGAACCTACTTTAGGCAGAGTTCACCAACTTGACTTTCCAACCTAGTCAAGTCTAATTCAGAGCACATTAAAGTGGTTTGACTCAATGCCAGGAGTCTTAACAAAGAAATATCCAAACTTGAAGTTCTCCTCCAACTTAAACACATTCATATCTGAGTAGTTACAGAGATATAGTTTCAAAGGAAGGACATCACTCCCTCTGTTTCTAGGTTTAGTGTCCATCATGCCTTCAGCCATATTGGCAGTTGTGGGTGAGGAACAGTACTTGTCACGGGTATCATCACCTCAGAACCAATTCCTGTGGAACACCAAATTTGGACTCCTGATGCCCAAACACACTAAAAAAAGATTAATTGCCATTTCACAGCTCATGATAAAACACCTCGTATGTCAACTTCTGAGCATAGTAGCTATCTTAACACTTTAGCTAAAATCCCCATTAAAAGTAGCACCTTTCTATTGGGACACTTAAACTATCCATTAATACACTGTCTGACCTGCACTGCCAGTCATCAGAACCTAATAAGTTCATAATAGATTACTAGGTTAATGGCTTAAGAGTTTACAAGTTTAGTTAATATAACCCAATTTTACCCAATATATGGCTGCTAGGGGCAAGAGGATGACATGAGTTTGTGCCAATGCCTTTAGTGTCTTACAGATTACCCCCATCCATAAGTGACATAGGCACTACCCCAGGTGTGAATTTGTGATTCCCCATCCATTGATCCAAACTGTGTTCAAAAAGGGCCAGGGAAGGGTTGTGCATAACATGAATAGGAAGCCTGTTCCAAAGAAGGCATAATCTCTGAGACACATATCTGTCTCGTTGGCATATTTTCTTTGAGTTGCTGATTAAGTTTAGATCCCTAGATCGGGTGACCATCATGCTGTTTGAATTGCGGATGTGTAGCAGCTGCATCAGGGTTGGATTTGTGAGTGCCTTGTAGGTTAGGGATAGGTCACCCCTTAATAACTGATAGTAGACAGAGTAAAGGGATAGGGCTTTTAGTCTATCTGCATAGGACATGTTGTTTACACTCTGTGTTTTCCTTGTGAGGAACCTCTGAGGTCACTCTAGCTGCTTTACTTCCTTAGTCAAGTACATGCCAAATGGTGCATTGTACTCAGTTATTGGTCTAATGAGCTGAGAACAGCGGGACTATAATTTCCTTGGATCTGGATGCCATACCTTTACTTATAAGTTCTGCCACATAAAAGGCCTTCTTCACCATTGAGGACACATAGCAGTCAAAGTTCAGGCTACTATCTATCTGTGTACTTAGATGTCTCACCTCTGAGTCTACTCCTAGGAATGTGCTATTTATGTTGTAATTTCCAGGGGTATTTGACTTTCCAAAGGGTAAATAATGCATTGTTTTGCATTTAGTTTTAGGCCATGGTTCTGGTGCCAATCATTTGTCTGATCTAAACTCTCCTGAAGGATATCTACATTATTGGGGATTCAATGATTACCTCCAGCTTACAGTCATCAGCAAACCTTGTCATCCAGAGGCCTTCCATACTAACCTTGACTTCAGAGAAGTATATTCTGAAAAGGAGTGGTCCCAGCATTGAGCCCTGTGGCACACCACTAGTAACTAGTCTCTTTCTGGTCTGGATTTACCCGCTTTAACCTCATGTGTCCTGTTCATGAGACAACTGGCTATCTATCTGGTGATGTAGGGATTTATACCCAGTTTTGTGAGTTTATTTATAATACCTGAGTGGGGAATTGTGTCAAATGCCCTGGCCAAGTCGAGGTAGACAGTATGTACTGTTTTACCATAATCCATGACCTCCCTTGACAAAGCCGAATTGGGTTGGGTCCAATGTTTGGAGGTTTTCTGTGTCACTGTTTATCAGGCCCATGATTATTCTTTCCATGGCCTTACATATAAGACTAGTCAAACTTCCAAGTTTGTAATTTCTTGGGTCAGCAGATGGTCCCTCTTTATCCAGAGGGATGACTGTTGCTGTCCTACACTCTTTCAGAACAAAGTCAGTCCAGAAGCTGTGGTTAGCAATCCAAATGGGCCTGATAAGTCCTGAGCTGTTTAAGAGGCAACATGGTATATCATCAGGCCCCATTGAAGCCATGTTTTAGCTTTAGAGAGCACAGTGGCAACTTGTTCTTTGGTGATAATTGGTGGTGGTGTGGTGGAGGGTATTTCTTAAGGGAGAACTGGTGGTGATGGGTAGGTGAAATATGAGCTGCATTTGTTGGCCAGCAGATTTGCTATATCTTCTGGCTGAGTATAGGTGATGCCAGCTACATCTAATTCTGCACATTGTTGGGGGTTGCCCTTAAGATTGCAGACATAACTGAAAGATGTCTTATGGTTATCCTTAGCCTTGGAGACTATTTTTACATCATAGTCTGCTTTCAAAGACTTGACTAGTTCCCGGATTCATTTGTTTAGACTTATGAGGGACTTAATGCTCTGTTGTACACATTCCCTCTTATTTCTCAACAGGATTTTTTTCTTTTGTTGTACAACCTATTAATACCAAGGGGTCCACCAGGATGGTTTGTTTTTGCAGTTTGACCTGGGTTTACCTCGGTCTGGTACTGCTGTTTCTATGCAGTTGTGATGCTTCCTTGATATTATAAATGCTAATTACTTTGTACAAATAGTGAGCCATTCCATTAGGGGCATAAGTACCTTTGACCTTGTCCTCACAGATATGACCACTTCTTAAACACCTCAGTATGTATCATCTTCCCTTGTTAAATCAGACAATAAATTAGTAACTTTTTCTTTTAAAACTGGTGGTATTTTCCCCTTCACAAACCTCTGTATTTAGTCTGACTTCTCAATTGCAATATTTTTAAACTGTTTCATGGCCTAAACAAATTTCATTGAAATCTTGCTCTGACAGACCGTGTTGCTAAAGTTGTTGCCAGTGCCTCTAATTTATATTCCCACTTAAATAGCTGTATTAATAAAGTAGCCCTTATCCACACCAAATAAAATGAAAAATTTAAAAACAAATGCACTGCAATGGAATACACAGCTAAATAAACTATAAAACAAGAGAAAGAAATTACTTGATGCTTATAAGATGTCTCATTCTACCTACATTAAGGTCACACTTAAGCAAACTAATAAAAAGCTTAATGTAGCTACTAGGAAGCTCAGACCGGAATATAAAGTTAAAATAGCCACTGAAGCCCCCATTATTTAAGAAATTTAACAAAAGAAGAAGATGAAGCCCTGAAGATTCTTACAGCTGATCAAGGTATTAGACTTATGAAACCAGATAAAGGTGGGGTTCTGTTATCATGGATGGTATTATTTTTTCTGGTAAGATGTTAGGTTTACTAAATGATGATTGTTACATACTCACTTGTTTCTCAAAATGAAATGCATATCACATATAACAAGATAGATCTTTTCCTGTATAACAACCTGATGTAAGGAGTGACACCCATGCACTGGCCCAGTAATCAAGGAGCCTCAATCCTCACCACTAACACCAGTGAGGGGCGTCCACATTGGGAAGGATAACAAATACACACACAGTAAAGTACAATTTCCCTTAAGTGTGCACAGAGATCACAGTCAGTCTGGGGCTGGTTTCTCCCTTTCTCTCCAGATCCCCAATAAGACTCCCCATTGGTACAGCTATAGGGTACAGATCTCAGCCGAGTAGTCAAGCCAAAACCTCCAGTGCCATCTCTGTCCAACCAGTGCTTTGTGTACCTGCCCAAGTAGCTTATACACACACACTTTGAGATTTGGTTTATATACAAACACAGAGACACTCCTTGGGAAGACTGGCACAGGTTCTCCAGCTATGCCCCTCCTGTCAGTCTATAAGGTACTAATCAATGCACCAACTACTCTTATCAGCTACTAAAAAGGCCCTTACCAAAGGGTGTCCAATTATTACTGTGCAATATTATTATCCAATTAGTAAGTGTGATGAACAGCCAGTCTTATTTGGAGTGGCTTTGTACAGTATAAATATATACTTGCAATGTACTCTAGAGCTTAAATTACCTCTACACAAAACAGCCACAGTTGACAGGTTTAAAAATATTTAATAATAAATAATGAAAACACAAGACAGATCTTCTCAGTTCAACACAGCGCTAGTCAAGAGTTCAGAAATCACAGGAAAATGCTTAAAATAATATGGTAGAATAGTCTGGGACTAAATTTCTAGCTAACTCGAAAAGCAATCACAGTTCTTAATCAACTTACATATAGAGTAAAGGCAAAGTACTGGTGAGTGGTCAGTTCTGAAGACAAATGCAAAATGCTATCTCTTTCTCTCTGAGAGCTCTTAAATTGGTAACACATCACTGCTGACTTGTTTTAGTTTACATCATTCTTCTCTGGTTCCCAGGCTAAAAGAAACTCAGAGTTTTAACATTTCTTTGATCTTGCACCTGGCCAGGAAACCACAGCAATAAAAAAATCTAGCAATTAACTCTGCTCTCAAAACAATAGAAGGAATTCCTCAGTCCAGACATTATGTCCCCGAGCTTTGAGATCAGTCATACAATGCTTGACTTATCAACTTTCTTCCAGCAGAGTGCACTGTGATTACATTTTTGAAGTTCAACATTTAACACAGTTTTCTTACATTTAAGAGTACAACCCTGTTGATTATACATAGAGTTATCTACAAAATTCTATCTAGCTAGGCTGGCAGCCTTCACATATCTTCACATAAGGAATTATTACCAATGACGAATTCAGGCTTTTATCTGTAAAAGAACCCAATATACCCTCTATTCTTGGAATACCTAAAGTCCATAAAAACATTTTAGGTTCCCCTCTTAAACCTATAGTGACTGCACAAGGTTCAAAAACATGCCTACTAGCATTTTTTAGAGATCATTGTTTGAAACACTTTTATGGATATTGTTCACATATCCTGATAGGATCTTGGAATTTTTTGAGGAGAATAACTTGTGATTTATGGGACCCTAACCTTTCCTTTTTAACTGTTGATTTTGTTGATATTTTCTAGCATACGACACGAGCAAGAATTGAGGATGTTCAGAGAAGCCTTAGCGTCTTTTGAATTTTTGGAAACGCTTAGATTTAATTTTATGTTGGATTTAATGGATTTAGTGTTAAAAACAATTTTTTATACTTTGAAGAAGAGGTCTTTAAACAAACACAAGGCATGGTTATGTCAGCTGCCGGGAGCATTTCAATCTGTCAAAGGCAATTTTAGAGAATGCAAAGTAGCATGGCTATGATCTTGCAACTCTCCTGGATAAGCATTTCCTTAAATTCACTGCAAATTATTGTACTAGAATTAGCAACTCACACCAATAGCTATCAACTGTATGAAATTAGCTTTTTGTATCGTTTCAGGTTGTATTTACTCATTGAATGTCTCCTTCAAAAGACTTTTACTGCCACTATTATTTAACTGTTATTTTCCTACAATTATGTTAGATACTAAATGTCTGCTACACCTGTAATTATGGTAACTTGATCTTTATGCACTCGCTTGTATGCTTGTAAACTCTGATATGTCTGTAAATGGAGCTTTTCTTCCCAAGTCTCCGTGGAAAATGGACCTGTGTCCAGTCAGACTTTCCTGGTAAACAAATGTAAAATAAATTAAAAAAAAGCCAGTTCACCAAAACCACCTTCAACAATGGTGGAGATTGCCTTTTTCTCTACTGCTGTGTGACCTCAGATTTGGTATATATGATGCTCTGGGGTATGGTGTGTCCTCCACATGGAAGGTGAAGGGGAGCTTGCCCCCTACAAAAAAAAAATTGTTTCAATGTTCACTGAATGAAGTTTCTGCAAACTGGTTTCGGTTTATTTGCAGTCATCAAAGCCACATTCAATGGACTGACATGTATCTGTGCTGCCTGCAAACCAATTTTTACTAACTCCTAATGTTGAAATGAGAACGAGAACATATATTTTAAATCAAATTTTGTTAACAGCTGGAAATGCTGTTATTGATATCTAGATGATACATGTATTCTACAGCATGACACTTCAACAAGAGTTCAGGAATTTACTGAATATATCAATGCAGCTACTGATTGTCTTAGGTTTACTCATTCCCATAAACACTTTTTAGACAATGAACTCATAAAAGGATTGAGTCAAAGCAATGAATAAAATATACCGTCCTTTTAATAGTAAAAAATGTGAGCAATTTCACAGTATGAGTACTGCTTCATCAAACATAACAAAACAACTGACACCACTGTTTAAATACTAAAGTGAAAGCATTACATCCAATAGGGTGTGTAGTATAAAATAAAGTGACAAGCACATATAAAAAAGCTTTAAAACCAAATACATTAAAATCTCAGAGTAGCTGTTAGTAACCATAACAAAAACTACCTGTGCCCTTTGTTTCAAAAGGGCTTTTATGAAATCTTTTCATTTAAAACTTTACCCCTATTTGCTTGTAACTTAAACATCAATTTAACCTCCTATGTTTCTGTATAACTCTCTATGTCACCACCCCTTTTACTACCATACACTCTCTGTATGACCATGAATTTGAACTCATGTGATGACCCAACAAGAGCATTGTGCTTCTCCAATGCATTATTCTCTGAATTGGTGTTAATGCCATATATGTGTTCACGAATATGGTCCTTTAGCCTGCGGTTGGTCTTGCCAACGTAGAAACTGAAACATGTCTGACATACAGCCAAATATATCAAATCGGCTGTATTACAGTCTGCTTCTATCCTAAAAGTGTAGACCTTACCAGTGTCTGGGTGTGTGAATATGCCTGTGGTATCTATGTAAGTGCAGTACCGGCAACTATTACAGGGCTGCATGGTACCTAGTGTATGGCCTGTACTAGCCTTGTTGTCATTGCGGTAACGTAACATGCTCCTAAGAGACTTCTTGTTTTTAAATGAAAAACTGAGGTTATCTCTCACTATTTTCCTGATCTCATCATTTTTCATATATTTTTTTTGGATAACTACAAACCTTCATCTTAAGAACTAACATCTAGCAATGTTCAGATAAGGACCACAACAATATTGCCTATTCTGCCCCAAAGGAAAGAACTAATCCTGGCTGACACATTTAGTGTAAATTTTACTCTACCCACAAATATAGCTGTTTCACAGATTCCACAATCTCAGTCACCCCTATAATTAATATGAAACAAGTCCTCTCAGCCTTCTCATAAGTTAGGAACACATCATCCATAGACCCTGATAAAATAATCAGGCAACACTGATTATCAGTATCAAATAGGGCCTATCTAAAATCCTAATTAACCTTTTTAATCTAAACCTCTCCACCGGTTGTATTTCCATAGCCTCAAAACAGCCTCTGTAATACTGTTACACAAGGTTGGCCATCCAATGACCCTGGTGTCGCTCATATAGTCAGGATGTAATAGACAAGACTTTGTGGGTTCTGTTCAAGCAACTTTGTCATGTGCAAACACATTAGGATTGAGGCTTAACAACTTTAACTTAGGTAAACGTATATACAAACTAGCTATTACACTCATACATGCTCACTCTCTGGCTTTACTCTCAAAGTGGCACTGAAGCTAGCATGTGCTTGTCATTTATATGCATGTTCGGTCCTTTAAATGCTTCTTAAAGATACAGCACACATGCTCTGTTCTACATCCTCCCTCTTTTGAGAAATAGGTTATGCAATATTGACAATATCAGTTGACATGCAATCAATACAAATAATTCTTTGTCACGCATTTATATAGAAGTTGATACACATATATACAATCAAGTCCAGGTCGCTGTATATTTCAAACTAGGTCTGGAAATATGACAAAAATGTGTGACAAAATTTTGAATCAGATTTAGCAACTGGGACTGTCTCTGCTGAATGTTCAACCTTAGAAACATCAGAAACATCATCAGGAATGGAAGTAGAAGTTAAGACATGTTCTGCAACAGGAACATTGTCTGGATTGCTCTGAGATCTAATGTCTGTATCACAGGAACAATGCTGCAATATTGATTCTAGTATAGGAAGAAGATGTCTGCGATTTCTCCTGTACTCCACACCCTCAGATTCTGCAAAGTAAGATATTGGCTTAGTACATAACTTGTTACTTGACCAATCCGGTCGAAACCTTTCACTGTTTGTATCCTCATGGTCTCTCCTTCTTTCAATGGACAAAGAAATCTGCTCAGTTTATCATAGCTGGACTTCTGGAAAGAATGCTTCCTGAATAACTGGACTGTAATGGTTCTGTTGTTCTTAGCTTTAGGCCTCCACAAACTGGAACTAATAGGCAATGTTGCTCTGGTTTATCTGGATAAAAGTCTCTGAGCAGGCGAGCCAAGTATATCATCATGGGGTATGTTTCTGAGATTGAGTAAATTCAAAAAGACATCGGCATTGTCACGCTTTGACCTTTCATGTAATTGCTTTGCACTCTGAACCATACCTCCCAATCATACCGAATTACTTGGTTTTTACAGAGTTTTGGGGTCCAAATAATGGGGTGCCACGATTCCTGAGTGGCACCCCTTCATTTCCGATTTTTTTTATTTTTCTTCTTTTCGCGTTTTTTGAGCTGATGTCATCACGTGTGTGATGACGTCAACTCCACCAGCCTGTCGGAATTGAGCTCAAGGGCTCACATTCATGCATTTCTGGCTGGCTGTTTGAGTGCAGAAATGAACTGCTGCTGCCATGGTAGAGTTATGGGCTGTTTAAGGGTAAACTGCTGCTGCCGTGGTGGAGTTATCCAGATGGGCTGTTTAAGGGTAAATAATTCTAGTGTGTTTGTGCTTTATCTTAATGGGCTGCTGACATCTACTGTTTATTTTTGTTTGTCATGCTTATCTGGAGCGCATTATGGTTTGGTTTGCTTTGCTTAGTTATCGGGGCTGTCATTGCTTGCTAACTTATTCCTTCTAGTGTGTGCATTTTTTTCCTCTCAGAGGCAGTATATACATATCTCTCAACCTTTTAACTTGAGCAATCTGGACAATACCAAAATAATGAGAGTACAAAGGCCCAAAATCAGGGGTAGATTTTAAATATTGCTCCTACACTATTAGATAGTTACTAAAATAACTGGTTTGGATTAGTATCCAGTTCAAAGGCTATGAAGTCTGAAGATGTATTATTTAGTGACTTCGCCCCTCAATGATTTATCAGAGAACCACAGATTTTATGAGGGACAGATCTAAATATGAGTAAAAAAATTGTACCTTGTGTGTCCAGACATTTTCAGAGTTGGTATATATAATTTCAGGGAGGGAACGATTATATTTAATTTGGAATTTCACTACCAGTTGTGCTGGTTGAGTTCGCTCCCACAGGGTTGTAACTCAACAAACCTTGGTGAACGTCATGGTTACAGTAGGATGAGACAAATGGATTCACCTTTGTAAACAGAATATTTACTGGGAAAAATATATAGAAATTTATTCACTGTCAGATTTATTAGAAGTCATCATGCCCACCCACGTATTATCATCTAAGAGGACAAACATGCAGACCGCACCGCCACATGCAACTACTGCGTTTGTAAAATATATCATTCTTTTCTGATCTGTTTCTTGCAATATGTACTTTGCATCTTTTTTATTGTCTTTTTACCACTTGAAAACTTGTAAGGTCAGCTAGGCATGACACCTGTTACTGCATGTGATTTGTGTTGACAGTATTCCCACAGAGCTTAATCAGATGACAAGTCTGAAGTTTACTGTGCTTAGTATTTTAAATTGCTGTTGAATATCCATAGACTGGTTTCTCTGCTGCTTTTTATGGTAACATAGCTAATGCAGCCCATTCATAAATGCTTTCTTGATATAAATCCCCTCGTTCCACAGTAGATATGACGACGGAGGTGTTTTACATGTACATTTTGTTACTAAAACTTTCATGGTGAAACTGATTTTTTTTGCCTTTTCATAAGGCATACAGTACAGTCACAGTCATTGCATTACACTGATATTCTGAAACATTGGATGCACTCATCTGATGTTCTGTTGTTACTCTTTTGCATTTATAGTGAAACTGCTTAACTGTGCAAGTTCCTGAGCTGGAAAGCTTACCGTTTAACTGTGCATTGTGTGCTTCTACTTGGCTTCTGCGGTTTCTGCTTAACTGTGCAAGTTTCTGACCTGGAAAGCTTTATGCTGCAGTGCTGAGCTGGCTGTTTAAGTGTGTGTCATTTTATTTCTTCATTGTAAATGCTGAATGCGTGTAAATGCGTGAGCTGAAAAGTTGGCCATTGTATTTTCATTGTAAAGGTACAGTTTAATTGTGCATTTGTGTGCCTCTGCTGTTTCTGCTTAAGTTTCCTAGCTGGAAAGCTTTATGCTTTTGAGTTGGCTGTTTAAGTGTGTGTGTGTGTGTGTGTGTGTGTGCAGCTCTGCAAGTTCCCGAGCTGAAAAGCTTTAGTGTGTGTGTATCTAAGCATAACTGGTAATTAGAAGTAGTCAGGCTCAAACCCTGTACCTTAGGTACAGACAGCAAGAGCTGAATTCCCTACCCAGACCAGCTCTTTGGGCTGCTCCTCTTAAAATTTGTGGTTTTCTAGCAAATTAATAAGAATGAGAACTGAATTCACTAATGACAGGAAACTTAAATGGCTATCTTTCAGGAAACACATGGTAACACAACATTTTATTCTAGCAAAAAGCAACTTTTCTAAGATTGTGCAAACAATGTTTAAAATGTGTCCCTGGTTTTGGGCCTTTGTCCCCCCCAATGCTGTATCCAGATTTATTTAATCTTAAGTTGTGTTACATAGTTCCTCAGAGGGAGAGACATTGAGTGCTGCCTATACAAAGTCTGTGTTAGTAGCACAACAGGTAGAATGCTTGCTTTTGGTGCAGAAGGCTGAGCGTTCTACTCCCACAGTACATAGATGGATTGCCAATACTGTATTGTGTCGTACTTTTAAAGGGGGTGGACGGTGCAGTCCTGAGAATGTCCTCTTTGGCAGAGATACCTAGTAACTATGAACCTTTTCAGTTTGCCATCTATTCCCTATTGCAATATTAGCTTATCATTTTTAATGCAACAGGCAATTTATCCCTCAAGGGCAACAGGCACTTTATTTGTAGATGTAACAGTAAAATATAAAGTTGTTTGCTAGCAGCAACCTCTTCATTAGTTACAGATCTCTTTAATGTGGAATTATTTAGGTGACTTTTACTTCTGCAGAGATTGTGCATATTTACTGATACTGGTGGATTGTAGAAGTTTAAGTAGACTTTTATGATGGAAATTTCTGAATTGAGCAGTTTTGTCATTATTGGTTCATGTATTTTGTTTCATTGCTTACTGGAAAAATGTTAAAAACAATAAATTTAAAACACACTCTAACAAGTGTGCTGCATTATACAAGGAATATAATTTAATACAGTCAGAAAGGTGTATCAAAGAAAATGTGTATGTTTCATATGCAAGGGGCCTATGATTTTAAAACAAACCAAATAAAATCTTTATCTGCCACTGGCCAGATGCATTTTTTTTGAATGTGGATGTCAATGCTGTTTCAATGGCAGAGAAGCTGTAATGCTAAGTCTGTTTTCACTGTGAGACTGTACTGCTTTGTTTAGGAGATGTCTAAGTATTTATGCTATAAAATGTAAAATAATAGTTTAAAATGAAATCCAAATACTCATTGTAGAAGTAAGCAGTATGCATATTAGTGTTTTATGGTAAATGGGGCAAAATAGCAAAGTAATGGGACATTGGAATGGCTGCAGGGGGGGACTCCTGTCTGGGGCCATATTTTGATTGTCTGTTTTTCCGTTTGTGTTTGAAAGTTGGTATCCCACAATTCCATTGGAGTAGGTGGGGTTACATAATTATGTATGCAAATTTTATGTTAATCAGAGTACAGATTTGTACCTATTTTTCACGGGCCTTTGTCCAGACTTTTAATGTATCCAGGTTGAGAGGTATGCTCTGTACTGCACGTTCAGCTAGTCCATTTAACTGTGGATATTCTGGACTACTAGTAGCATGTACAAAGTCCCATTCTCTTACAAATTTCAGAAACAACTGACTAGTAAATTAAGTACTATTGTCAGAAATAACTTTTTGTGGACTACCATGGACTGAGAAATGATGTTTCAACTTAATGATACCAGCAGTGGATGTTAGGTTAGGTAGTAAATCGATCTCAAACCAGTTTGAATAAGAGTCTACCAATACTAAGTAATGCTGATTGTTCCACTCGAATATATCACTGGCTACTGTTGACCAAAGTAGTTCAGGAACTTAACTTAGCTGAAGTGGCTCTCTTTGCAAATGCAGTTTAGTACTATTGCATACTGAACAAGAAGAAAGTACGTTATCAATGTCATTTACCAGAGAAGGTTAAAATGCTAGTTCTCTTGCCCTTCTTTTGGTACATTTGGAACCTGGGTGACCACTATGCAAAATCTGGATATATTCATGTTGTAAGGAAGCAGGAACAACAATTCTAGGACCTTTGAAAATAATGCCATCTTCCATCAACATCTCATCTCTGTAAGGAAAATAAGTTTGCACTTCAGGTGGTTCATTAGATTAATTTGATGGCTATCCAACATTAATGTAGTGGTTGAGCTTTTGTAAAATTGGATCAGTCTTTGTATGATCTCTCAGCTCATCAAGTCTCATGGCAGAAAAATTATGCACTTCCATTATGTCAAAGTCAAAATTCTCGGTGTCAGGCTGTTCCGTTGTATTTCTGGGTGATCTGAATAAGGTATCAGTGAGATAAAGAAGTTTGCCTTTTGTATAGACCATTTTTGAAGTTGTACTTTTGCAATTTCAACATCATTCTCTGTAATCTCGCTGGAGCTGAATGCATAGGCTTTTTTAGAATAGCAACTGGAGGGTGGTGATCAGTTACAATCTGAATAGCTTGACCATAGATATAATCATGAAAATTTGAACATGCAAATACTATTGCCAAAAGTTCCTTCTCAATCTGAGTATATTGCATTTCAGTTGAGGTAAGAATTCTAGATGCATAGGCTACTTGTCTGCCTTCTTGAAGAATAACTGCACCAAGACCAAATTTTGAAGCATCACAGGAAAGAATTACTGGTTTATTGACATTATAGTATCTTAATATAGGTGGGGTGGTAATTTTCTGCTCAAGGTCTTCAAATGCTCTCTGGTGCTGTTCCAACTAAGACTGTGCAACATTTTTGTGCAGCAACTCTCTTAAAGGTGCTGTCAACTCATTGAAGTCTGGTATAAACTTGCCTCAATAGTTGACCATGCCAAGAAAACCCTGTAGAGCTTGAACATTATTAGGTGCTGGCATCTCAAGAATAGCTGCTTGCTTGGGTGGGTCTGGTCTCAAGCTAGTGCTGGTAAATAAATGGCCTACATGTGTAACTTCTGGTAGTCTGAATTTGCACTTTAGAGTATTAAACTTTAAGTTCACTTCATGTACTCTTTCTAGAACTCTCTTAAGGTTTTTGTCATGCTCTGCTTCACCATTGCCTCCAACCAATAAATCATCTACTATTATGGCACAAGGATAATATGAAAAACTTTGTTCCATTTCATGCTGAAAGGCTTCACTTGCAGAATTTATTCCAAATGGCATCCTTAGGAATCTGTATCTGCCAAACAGGGTACTGAAAGTAGTCAGTAATGAGGATTTCTGATCAAGCATCACATGTCAAAATGAACTTTTTGCATACAAGACAGAAAAAAATGGTGGCATTTGGTATTAGGTCTGCGACTTCTTCGAATGTACACATTGGATGATGTGGTCTCTTTAATGCTTTGTTCAAATCTCTTGGGTCAATACATATTCTGATTTTATCTGAGCCTTTCTTGTGGGTTGCTACCATGGACAACACCCATTCAGTTAGTTCTGTAACTGGACAAATTGCACCTTGCTGCACCATTTTATCCAACTGAGCTTTATCTTTATCCTGCATAGCTATCAGAATTTTTCTTACTAGTCTGACCACTGGACTGATCTCTGGGTCTAACGTAATCGAGTACACAACTGGAAGTTTTCCCAACTTGTCATCGAAAACATCAGCATACTCTGAGAAAATAGCTTCAGAAAAATTGGAACTAAGGTATGTGCTTATTTGATGAACTTCTTTGGTAAAAGAAAGCAGATTCATTCTTCAATTGTCTCTGAGACCCAGTAATGACTGCACAGGTCTTTGGACTACATGTAATAAAAGCTGTAACAGTTTCTAGCCAAATAACATGAAAGCACTACTGAGTCTTCAGTCTGAATTTCTTCACCTCCATAAGCAAACAAGTTTCACACTACCAGCCACACTGAGTTGTTCACCAGCTCTTACTTTGGCAAATATGCCTGATGACATAACATTACACTTTGAACCAGTGTCTACTTTGAGCTTGGTGAATTTACCATTGGTCTGGACAGTGCAAAATACTTCTTTCTTTGCCAACAAATTCACTGCATCAAGCTTTTCACCAATTACTGATACACCATCTACATGAAAAGTAGAATTGCAGCTCTGTGTATGATCAACTTGCTTTTTTCAGTTATCCTTCTTTATAGCTGTGTGAGGTTTATTTGATTTGCAAAACTTTTGAAAATTGTTCCATTTTTACACTTGTGGCATTGCTAACCAAATGCCAAGCATTTCTCTCTTTTAAACTCATGATTGGCACCACAATTGTGACAGTTAACTATAAAGCTAGATTTGGGTTTTGCTGATTCATGCTTATACTGCACTGAGCATACTCCTTTCTTAGATTTGCTGGAAAACTATGTGTTTTCCCCAGAGAACCTGCAGGGGCTATGTCTGCCATATGCGTAGGCTTGCTTCTGTTTGCCACATGTTGCATGCTGTATACATTTGCTCTGGAGCCTGCCAAAACCATGCTCTTATCACTTGCAAGCATATTTGTGTGCCTTTCTGTAGCTTCATGGATTTGACAAATCTCAGTAGCTCTGCTTAGCATTAAATCACTGATATGAAACAAAATCTTTCTCTCAGCAGCACTATTAATACCACATACAAGCCTGCCCTTTATCAACTCATCTTTTAAGTCACCAAACTGACAAATTTTAACTTTGCTCCTTAGGTCAGTAATGTAAGCTGCAAAAGTTTCTCCTGGTTTCTGATCTCTTGTGTAAACAAATGCCTCTCTAATATAATATTTGTCTTGGGGTTACACATTTATCTGAATTTGCACTTCAAACACTCTGAGTCTTCCCTTGATTCAGCCTGTACAACAATATGGCAGGTTTCACCTTCTCCCTCATATACTACTGGTGCATACACAGATGAACGCTATCTTTCAATGGCCTCTGACCCAGCTAGGTTTAACAAAATTAATGTCCTTTTGTGTGTATCTTTGTCAGAAAAAGCTGCTTGTATAAAATATTGTACTCTTCTTCAAATAATCTCCAATTCTCTGCACTATTCTGATCAAATACAAGTGGTGAGGGCTTTCGAAATCCATCTGCCATATTAACACATACCAGTGAAGGGATTTGCAAATATGCACAAACACACACACACATATACATATGCCAGAAATTTATGCCAGTATTCGTAGCTATGCCCAATAGCACAACAAGCCTCTGAATAATTGAACTTTGCGAAATAAGTCTCTCAGGCACTGTAATACTCTTAAAATTACTGTACTGCAGAAATCACCTCTTATCAGTGTAAGAAACATTTCAAAATAACTGGATGAAGCGAATGAACTAGGCAGAAGAAGCTCAGAGTAAGAAACATTTCGAAGTAACTGTACTTTGTGAATAAACAGTACATGGCACACTGAAACTTCTCCAAAAAGGTTGTACTTTGCTAGATAATTCTTTACAGTGCAAGAAACACTCTGTAATAGTGGCACTTTGCAAATAGGCACACCCAGCACAAGAAACTTTTTGAAATGATTGTACTTTGACTGTACTTCACGAAATAGCTGCACTTTGCACACAAACTCTTTGGAATACATGCACAGTAATAAGCACACACTGTAAGCACTTTTACACATTTTGACATACTTTGAATAACTTTAGTTATGCCCTGAAAAAAATATGAAGTAGTAGTTATGCCAAAACAAAGCACTTTACCAAAAAACATGCAGTCGCCTTGGTTTATTTATGCTTAATGTGCCCATTTTGCCCTTATTATATTAGTTTTGCCCTATTATATTCGTTTGCCCATTATACTTTTCTTCTGCTAGTTTTACTCCAAACATACCCATTTTGCTTTAAACATACTCGTTTTGCCTTAAACATGCCCATTTTCTAATTCCGAGGTAATTCCAAACCCCTCATGCACTTTTCTGATGCTTGTTTTATCAGATTTCTTAATTTTAAGCATTTTGTTTAATCAACAAACCTTTTGTGCCTCCCACTTGTTTAATAATGAGGTTTGTGCCTTTGTAATGCTCTGTTTTATCTTTTTTTTATAAAATAAAATGTTTGTGCAAGTTTTCATTACCGTTGGTTCTTTTTCATGCTCGTCTCTCATAGTTTACCTTCACTGTTAATTCTGCACCTTGTAGCTCTGGAAAGCAGTCTCTAAAATCCCAGTTCTGATACCATGTCGCTCGTCTAGTCAGGATGTAATAGAAGAGACTTTGTGGGTTCTGTTCAAGCAGCTTTATTATGTACAAACATCAGGATTGAGGTTTAATAACTTTACCTTAGGTAAACTTATATACAAACTAGCTATTACACTCATACATGCTCACTCTCTGGCTGCACTCTCAAAATGACACTGAAGCTAGCATGTGCTTGCTATTTAAATGCACATTCAGTCCTTGAAACGCTTTTTAAAGATACAGCACACATCCTCCTGATAACTATAGAATTATTAGTATCACTAGCCTCATATGTAAATCTGTGGAATGTATTATTAATCTGGGCATTGAAAATATATTAACCCTGTGACCTCATCAAATCACCCTTGGCAAAAGCAGATCCTGCCTCTTTAACCTCATTAATTTGTTTTAGTAAGTCACTGAACAAGTCAATAGTGGTTATACAGAGCATGCATCATATCTTGACATGGCCAAGGCCTTCTTCACTATTCCCCTTGCAATCGTTATTAATAGACTTGTAAATCTAAATATAAATCCATACATTGTGCAACTGATAGCTAACTGATTGTCTGAAACAACCCAAGTGGTTGAAGTTGAAAGATCTACTTCTGAAAGCAAAAAAGTAAACAGTAGGGGCCATCTCCTATTTGGCATCTCTTTCTCAGACCTTCAAGTCAGTACTTTTTGACCTATGAACATTTAGGTTTCCTAAGGACTGTGTTGTTATTGCTCCAACATGCGCTAAACTTTGCAAGGACAATGGCATCAAATAAAATGTAAAAAATATTGTATACTTCATTTTGATAAATAAAAAAGTTCAACATGGTACCTCATAAGTGACACACATATCCAGTCATACACTGTTGTAAGTGATCTGGGCACTATTGTTGATAATTCCCTATCTTTTCATCATCATTTCCCCAATGAAGTTTGGAAATCCTTCATTTGGCCCATCTACTTTCTAATGGTATCTTCTCTATTTCTAAATCCCCTTTACTATTCTCAAATCAGACCCATTATTGAATATAATGCCTCTTTTGCTATGTATTTGTTTACGCTTGCCACTTGCTTTGACAGACCTCAGAGATCCTAAATAAAAAGATCAGTTCCCTAAAGAACCTAGTAGCATAGTTAGGGTGGGATGACAGGGGCAACTGCCTTTGGAACAAAGTGTTGGAGGGTGTGATCTGTCAATCACAATCTCTCTTTAATGCAGTACTGGCTTTTAGAAGCCGGTATTGCACTTGTGGTCAAACCTGAGCACTGTAGCAGTGTAGTCTAAACTGTAGCAACTACTTATTACATTGTAGCAAGCAGCTTGCTACAGTTTAACATTACTTATTTATTTATTTATTCATATATTTTTGTTTTATTAAACTAAAACATGAGCATCATAGCACTCTGGGCAGGTAGGATATAAACTTTAGCAACTGTTTGCTGTATTTGTAACAGTTTGCTAAAGTTTAAAAGAAGACATTTTTTCTTAATACAATAAGTTGAAGGAGGGTTGGGGGCAGGGCACAGAAACAGGACCTGAATGGCTGGGGCAGGATGGAGGAGGTGTCCTGTTTTAATGGAAGAGCTGGTGGGGGGGGGGGGGGTGGAGATCTAACTCTAAAAAGCAAAACACTTACAATGTAATGATCAGATTATTACAGTGAAGTGCTTTTTTGCTCTTCATGTGAAGAGTGGGAGGAGGGGGCACTCGTTCATAGTACTGGTCCAGGGGGGGTCTATATTATAAACTCGAAGGTACAGAATCTCAGCTACCCTATCATCAACATGTATGTGTTGAATGTGCACTTGAGTGAACGGCCACATCATCAATTTCTTTCCAAAAGAAAGAAACTGATTGGGCGATGTTTTAAATCTGCCCTTTTCCCCACTGTAGTGCAATCTTGAAGTGAGTATATTTAGTTAGGGGGGTGTGGGGGGCTTTGTTATATTGTGTCATGTGTAGTTGGCCTACCGATTTCTTTCCCTTGGAAAGAAATCGTTGATGTGGCCATTCACTCAAGTGGACGTTCGACACATATGTGTCGATGACAGGGTAATCGAGATTCTGTAACTTCGAGTTTATAATATAGACCTGGTCCAGGGTACTGGTTGAATCAGCTATGCTTCTGAAAGGGTCTATATTATATATATATTCGAACTTTCTAAACTTTGAATCCCATATGTTCGACAACATATGATTGAAGTTTAAAAGTTTGAATATATAATAAAACAAAAAAAACTTTCTTTAATGGTGCAGGCGGGGGGCAAGCCCCCCTGCACCCCCCATATGGGGGGCTGCAACCCCCACACTTCCTCTACTTAAATATACCAACTCTGAGATCGCACTTCAGTGCAGAAAAGGGAAATTCTCCCATTCTGCATCGAACGGAGTCGTTACATTTAACCTTCGAACTCTTGAAATGTCAATCATATGGTGTCAACCATATGACATTCGACATTTCAAGCATTCGGAGTTCTAATAGGAACCGTTCTGAAAGAACCCATGTCATTAGAGTTGCAAGAGCCACTTCTGAAAGCAAAAAAAGTAAACTGAAGCGTACCATTGGGTTCAGTGTTGAGCCCTCTCATATTTGGCATCTATTTCTTTGGATATCTAAGCTTTCAAAGGACTGCAAATTGTCTGTTGTTATTGCTCCAACATATACTACTTGTATAAGGGAGTTAGCATTTATAATGTCAAGGAAGCATTATATACTGTTGACTTGCATCTGCACAGATTGGCAGCCCTCTCTCTGTACTCATTCTGTTAGACTCCTCTTTGGTGAACTGTTTCTAGCCTTTCGGGCCATGAAAGAACTGACCCATTTTAGCCTCCTATTCCTTAACCGAGCAAATTATTTTGGTTAAAGGACTTAAACATTCATCAACAGATAAATGAGGTGTGTTGGTGTGATAGATTCATATCCCAACATATCCATCACATCTGGAACAAACTACCAGTACTTGGCAAGCAGTGTAGCATCCTTGCCACCTTCATAACAAACCACAATAATAGGATGTGCAATCTCAGGTTCTCCTATGGTCTGAGTACAGTTTATTGGTTAGGCTTGTCATAGTCAATAGACTGACTGTGTAGTACTTATCTCCGAACCTATGAGCCTATATATCTTGCATATTGCAGTGTAAAAAAAGATATTATAGAATAAAGAAAGAAAGAAAGAAAAGGAAAATGGCATAATCCTAGCCTGGATCACTATAGTATTTGCACTAGTATTTGTCACTGAGGTGCCTGGATCACTATAGTATTTGCACTAGTATTTGTCACTGAGGTGCCTGCATCACTATAGTATTTGCACTAGTATTTGTCACTGAGGTGCCTGGATCACTATAGTATTTGCACTAGTATTTGTCACTGAGGTGCCTGGATCACTATAGTATTTGCACTAGTATTTGTCACTGAGGTGCCTGGATCACTATAGTATTTGCACTAGTATTTGTCACTGAGGTGCCTGGATCACTATCACTATAGTATTTGCACTAGTATTTGTCACTGAGGTGCCTGGATCACTATCACTATAGTATTTGCACTAGTATTTGTCACTGAGGTGAGCTTTTAGTAGCTTGCAGAAAGATGTTGCATCCTTTGGCCTCTGGAGCTTGTCAGGGAGCATATTTAATGAGGCTGAGACTATCTTATAATAGGTCCTTTCATCTGTAACCAGCATGTATCAGGGTCATTGTAACCATAACAAATCTCAGCTACATAGGTCATAAAGGGTATACCTGATTGGCAATGCATCATATAGTGATGGAAGCAGACGTTTTAATTTAAAAAATTGTGAGTATATTCAGCAGAAGCAGTACATTAACTTCCACAGAAAGCCATTTGTTTTTTTGGGCGGTTAATAGTGTTCTTTTCTATGCCAGGAATGGGCGAATATTAATGTCTTGTTTTATGCAGTTTGAAATATAAAAATACTGTGTGGATAGCTTAAAGCCATGAGAGGTGGTGTGTATTCCATTATTATAATAAGCACGTTTTTGGGCATGGATGAATTTCCTTCAATAATTCACAAGACAGAAATATTATAAGACACATTTACTTGACCAAGAACTTTGTCTTCAGTGCATTTGTGAAACGTTCATTTTTGATCCAGGATTGCTCCTACATATCGTTGTTGTATGGCACTGTGGATGTTTGTGCCATATGCATCTGTTATTGCTTTTAATGATGTCATTCTGTTCTTTGTTCCAAAATAAATTGTGAGGACTGTTGAGTATTAACTGTTAGCATACCTCTCGACCTCTAGTGTAAGAAATCTGGACAAAGCTAAAAAAAAGTGGTCAAAAGCCCAAAGTCAGAAACACATTTTAAATATTGTTCTTATGAACTTAAAAAGTTGCTGATGTTTTGTCTTGCATTAGCATGCATTTTCTGAAATATGTGAAGCTCAAATGTATATCATTATTTAGTGACATTGATCCTAAATAATTTGTCAGAAAACTACATATTCTATGAGGAATAGACCAAAGACAGGAGGCAAAAACCTGGATATTTTGCAGAAATCTGAACACTGCCATAGATAGGAGAAAGGTGATTGTTAAGACTAGTATGTAAGCAAGTTTGTCAGCTCTTGCGATATCTGCATGCAGAATAAAACTGATGTTTGGAAGATCACTTGTTAAGTTATTAATGAACAGAGAGAAGAGCAAGACACCCAATGCATATACTGAATGCTTTATTGCAAGCTCGATTTAATCAGCAGTTTCCTGAAACACAGCAGCCATGCCTTTTTTCCTAAAGACTCTTCTCACTACTATAAACACTGGTGTTTCACTTACCCAGAGACACTTTTTCTCCTCTTCGCCCACAGACACTTTTTTTTTTTCTTCCTGTTTGGCACATACAAAATTTGCACACAACTCTGAGCATGTACTATTTAGTCTAAAAGCTAAATTTGGCATTTGGCAAAATTATTCTTTGAAATGCAGAAAGGATCTAATGCAGTCATTTAGCAGGACATCATACCAGAAGCTATCTTGATGCATTTTTTCTGATATGTCTCTAGGTTGTGGCAAAACAAAGTGTACATGTGCTTTTGTCTGTGTCTGATGCCCCAATACATGCACACATATGTACACAACACAGCCTCTCCTACTGTGATGTCACATGTTGCTCCTGTTCTAATCATGACATTTTCTTCGATATTGACAAAGTGCATACTGGTAAACGGCCGATGTCCTACTTCTTCTGCTTATTAGATCTTCATCATGGATAAATGATGTTCCCCCCCTGCTCTCAAATGCTGTGATATACATTATTTTGCATAAGTAATGTCACTACCTTTGAATTACATCAGTCTTCCATTGTGTACTGACCAACATAACTCTTAGTGTGCAAAGCGCCAAGTGCACTGACCTAATTTTAAAGAAATGAAAACTGGTGTATGTGCAAATTAAGTTACAGACTAAATGAAACAAGTGTGTTTTTACTGAAGTTTTAAAATTTCTAAGGCATGCATGCATGTTTGTATATTGTTGTATAGTGGATGTTAAATGATGATAAATATGCTGCTTTTCCTTGTAAAGTACTGATTTATATGAAAATATCGTAATTAAAAATGTAAATTACTAGTTAAAGAGGTGTTTATACACAATGAAATGCAGTTTCAGTTTACGGTCTTGTTTGTGGTGAGAGAATATAAGAGACATTAATGCATTGCACACAACAGCAGACACTGACTGGAAGCACTTTATCCAGTAAGTTTAAAAGAGATATCAAATTTTAACACAAATCCACTGCCCTAAGTGGATGAGTTCACAGACAGGATAGACAAGGTAAGGCTTTTGACCATCCTAGATTTAGCCAAGTGGACTGGCAGATCCCTTTTATCCCTGAAGTCAAGGCGAAGACAACATTCTCAACCTCTGAAAGTCTGTTTCATTATAATGTGTTTACTCTTGGACTCCCAAGAACTCCAGCCTTTCAAAGGCTCATGCATAGCATTCTGAAGTGTGACAATGTAGTAATTTATTCAACAAATTCGGAGTCACACTTATCCAATGAGCAAGCTGTGCTAGAATTTTTAACAAGAGGCAAGACTTACTGTTAATGCTACCAAAAGTAAAGTTCCTATGACAGAAAATAGATATTTAGGATATGGGATGGATAGAGGGGGTAACTAAACCCCAAACAGACAAAAAAAAAAAAAAAAAAAAAAAGCTTTGAAGAATTGCCAATACCAAGAACTGAACACAATTAAAAGGTATTATACCAACTTCATCACCAACTTTCCTTTCAAAGTTTGTCTTCTAACAGAGCTTATGAAAGGTAAGTCCCCCACCCATATCTCTGTTTTCTCCCGAAATAACAGTGGCACCCTTTTAATAAAGATTTATTTTTAGCTTTGTTTGTCCTTGCCAACATGCTAGCCTTGCATCATCACACAGTGCCAATGGCCCTGCAGCATCAGCATTGTGGGGAATGATGATGTCAGAGACATGGCTGATTTTGACTGGGAGCTAAGCAAGTCAAGCAAGGGCCATACAAGTTCAGAGCAATAACTAAACACTTTATGCAAGTAAACAAAACAATGATAGGACTCCTCATCCTCGAAGCTTGGTAGTTTGGTTTGCAGTACAGATCCCGCTGTTCCATTAGGTACCTGCTATTCTTCCATAAGTCATTTATTTGTTATCTCTATAACTCAGACTCAGACAGGATTTATTAATTTCCAAGGAACTATCTGTGAAGGAGCCAACATCTAGGATTAAGAAATGCAGTGTAGCCAGCATCTTGAGCATGTTAGACATAAGCCATAATTAAACACTAAACTGAACAATCAGGGCAGAACTTGACAGAGTGAGTGAGTGAGTGAGTGAGTGAGTGAGTGAGTGAGTGAGTGAGTGAGTGAGTGAGTGAGTGAGTGAGTGAGTGAGTGAGTGAGTGAGTGAGTGAGTAGTAGACCACTAGAACCAAAAACTAAATTATAGAGAAATGGTGTAGGTGTTCCCTTTTTGACACTCTGCATTGCTGCCTTCTGCCCTGTTTGAACTGTTTGAATTATTTGCTAAAAAACTGCTTCCACTCAACCTGTCTTCCTACTTCTAATGCACCCTTACTCACATTCTGCATTACACTCATGCTGCTAATCTATCTAACACACAAGCTTTCCAAACTCCTTTTTATTTTCCACAAGTTGCTGCCAACCATCCCAGTAAAACTACTTGCCCTGTGTTCTCCTGATCTAAAAACTTGTTCCCATATTTCTTCAAACTCCTAATTTCTTTTATTACTAAAACATGTATATTTATATTTTTTTGACTTGTATGATGATATGATATTCTATAACTTTAGACATATGCACTAGACCACACAGTTAAGAAATGGAAAGGTAGTGCAGAAGGCCTTACACCTCACCCCACCTACACTTGAAATTATTAACATTTGCCATGTCAAGAAAATTATATAGAAAGTTAGATAGATAGACTTATAGGGGCAAGATTTACTGTTAATGCTACTAAAAGACAGATAGATAGATAGATAGATAGATAGATAGATAGATAGATAGATAGATAGATAGATAGATAGACAGACAAACAGATAGACAAACAGATAGATAGATAGATAACTCAGAATACCAAATACTTAAAATGACAATTTACGAGAATGTTGTAAACTTTAAAGTTAAAAAGCCACTGTGAACAGAAAATAAAAAGTGTGTGTGTGTCTGCGTGTGCGTGTGTGTGCATGTGGGTGTGTGTGTGTGTGTGTGTGTGTGTGTGTGTGTGTGTGTGTGTGTGTGTGTGTGTGTGTGTGTGTGAGTGTGCAGTGTGTGTGTGTGTGTCCTTGCATCAGCCTAAATGTGGACTTTTTGTTTTGTGTTGTGTTATGCTCTACAAACTTTTGATACAGATTGAATTGGATATCACGCATTGTATGTTTTATTCATAATCACTGACAGTTTATGGACATTTCCTTAACTTAAGATTAAGTACTTAGGTACAAGACTGTGCACTCTGATATCAGAAAGTGACTATAGGAGTTGTAACAAGTATAGTATAGCTGTCTAAGGAATTCAGTTACACATAAGCTATACTGTGCAACATAATGTTTGATTCTCACAATTTGCACTTTTGTATGGTGTGACCAAATCTGTCATACTCATGACCACATCACCAAACCATTCTGTTTAGCTAACAAAGACTTTATATTTTGTTACTTTTCTTTTTAAACTTGTGTTTCTGAGTGGTGAGATCTCACAATCCTAGTTGGAGGGATTACCCCATGAAGTATACAAATGTCATACTAATTAGCTCTCTGGATTTTTTACCAAATGTCCATACTTTTCATGAGCCTTTGTTCAAATGTTTGATGTTCACAGGTTGGGAGGTATGTCCCCATCCAAGTCAGGTAGACTGTGTAAACAAACAGTGCCTGTAATTAGCTAGAAAATATTCTGTGTTCAGAGCCAGTGCTAGTTGCCCCTGATTTTGGGAAGCCATTTTAAATCCATGTATCTGAAGGGTGTAGGTCTGTGGGAGTTGGCATAATGGTTAAGGTGCTTACCTTAGAAACACAAGGTGCAGGGTTTTATTCTGTAATGCGGTAATTGGCTAGGCTTAAAATGGCCCACAAGGGTAGTTAGCCTAGTACTAACCTATGAACCTATGTACTTTTACAAGAAATAGATGATGGAGAACACATAGTATACTATCTTAATAGAAAGTTGAGCAGGGTAGAGATGATCTTCTCTGCCATCTAGCAAGATTGCCTCATCAATAAATGGCTACTAATTTTGCTACAGTACTATTTATTAGAGGAAGCTTTTACACTAGTCACAAACCACCCCTAAGACATTTATATAAACAAAACATATTAATAATAAATTGGGAAAGTGGGCTTTGTCCCAATAACCCTAATTTAAGTTCACAGTCAAACATATACCTGGGATAAAGAATGCAGACTCGACGGCATTATTCACATCTTATACTCCACCCTGAATAGTACAGCATCAGGAGTTCTATGCTGAGATGGTGGTTATTGTGGTATAGTGGATGTCAAATGATGATTTTTTTTCCACTTGGAAAATACTGTTTTATGTAAAAATACTGATTTCTTAAGTAATTTACTAGCTGTATGGAGTGTTTATGCACAGTGGCTTGTAGTTTCAGCTTGTGATACTGTTTCAGATTGGAAAATATACCGAACACTAAAGGTGGAGGACATAGTAACAAACCCTGACTAGAAATACCTGGTCTGGTGATGTTACAAAAGAGATATAACCAAGAAGAACATAGACATTTGCCTCTCATTCCAAAAGTAAAATTATGACAGGAGTGAAGTCTATTGGTGTTCACCAGTTGGAGAATTTGCTATTGGAAACCTAACAGAGGAAAGCCAGGAAGATTACCTAATGATCTATGCAAGGAAATCTTGGCTGTTACAAAAGATTATTTCAGCTGCTTGTTAAACATTGAAAATGCAAATGGAATGCAGAATAGTGTGTTTTACTCTTAAGAAATCAAGTTTTGATTTTGTTAGTCTATCACTGTAAAGAGTTCACAAAACTTAACACTTCTGTTTCTGTGTGTTTTATCAACAACAATGTATATTTAAATATGTTATGCCTACACATACCTATTTATAAATATAGAAATGTACGTATATAGGTATGTATGTTTACATGTTAGAATGACAATACTTATAAGTATGTATACATGTAAGTATCACCATTACAACATCATAGAACAGCTTGATCAAAGATCATTACGTTGTGCCTGAATGGATTATGCCCATATCTTCAAATTCCAAGTCTTCTTATGCATATCAAACCAAAAGGAAATTCCAGAGCCAATCCCCCTCCCCCCAATATAGAGACATGCTCGCACGCCTGTGCATGCACACACACAAAATCCTGTTACAAAATTACTCTCAGTCTGAAGACAAATGACCTCAAAGAAAGAATAAATTAGAAGCAGGAATATGGGGTCACAACCTCCATGTTAGGGGGTGAGAGTGGTATTATTTGCATATAAAGGTCACATAGCAAATTTCCTTTTTTTCTTATTTTTTTTTTTTTTTTCATTTTTTGCAATGTATAACTTTTCAGGTGTCTTAAAAGCAAACAAGAGATGAAATATCTTAATTGTGGCAGTTGCTAATGCATAATTGGATATCAGCCTCAAGGCATCATGGATTAATTGCAAAGTTTATACCAGAAAGATCTATTATACAATGACCCCCCATTAATATTCCAAAATGTGCATGCTGATTGGTCAGTGTGCCCATTGTAAATCAGACTTATACTAATAGAAAAAGGTCCGGTCGCCCAAACTTTTTCCATTAGTATAAGTCTTTTTTTTTTTTATGTTGGACAGCAATGGATTAAGGAAGAGCTCTGTTGCTGTTATCTCACTATGTTAAAAGAGTTTAACATAGCGAGATAGCTTTAAAAAAAGCAACATTCTTCCTTTCTCCGTTGCTTTTTTTAAACCTGTCTCGCTATGTTAAACTTAACATAGCGAGACAGCTTTAAAAAAAGCAACGGAAAAAGGAAGATCTCTGTTGCTTTTTTTAAAGCTATCTTGCTATGTTAAACTCTTTTAACATAGTGAGACACATTTTAAAAAGCAACGGAGATCTTCCTTTCTCCGTTGCTTCCACATACAGCTCTGATGTACTGCGTAACCATACGCATGCGCAGTACATCAGAACTGTCACAGAATACTGGACAGCTGCAGAAGGGCAGCAAGGAGGCATTATACAACGCCATTATTTAAGAAAAGTAAATATTTTTTTTCTTAAATAATGTCATTGTATAATAGCAATAACCCACTTCTGGGTGTGGGTAATGCTGGATTTACCCACGATTGACTTTGTTTGGCCACTCGGGCTTTGCCCTCGTGACCAAACCACACCAACAGTGGGTAAATCCAGCATTACCCACACCCAGGTGTGGGTTATTGCTTAAATACATTTTATGGACTGTAACTGGGTAACCACAGCAACAGACAAGAAACAAGCTGAACTTATGGCTTATGCATGTTCCAGCAAGATACCCGAGACTGGTTTTATGAATAAGTTAAACAGTTTTGACAGCACAGGTAAGCAGTAGTTTGACACAAACACAAAGAAGAAGATGCCAGTAGTGGAGAACACTCAGGTTAAGAAATGATCACCAAATGGGGAACCACATGGGTCAGTAATGGGGCCACTTCTTTTGGAATGCCTATATAAGTAGCATTGCATAAGATCTAGAAAGAATAATATGCCTTACTGCAATGACACAATGACATGCAACAGATTAATACAAAAACAGTACAGAAATGACATAAAGGAGACGTGAAGAGATTAGGCAAATTACCAGAAAATGCAAAATAATGCTTCTGGGAAACAATAACCTAAGAAAAGTACATACAACTGAAGGAGAAACATAGGCAGCAGCAGAATCAGTAGGAAAGCTGGTGATAATCATATCTGAGTATCTAAAGGTAAGCAAGTAAGGTGCCATTGCAACAGGACACTTTTTTTTTCTCCTCTCTTCCTAGGAAACGAAGGATAAGACATCATCAACTTGATGGAAAACAGAAAGTTCTTAACCCACTTTATACATAGTCGGTACCATAAGTATTGTATTACTTTTTAAAGCTCTCATCATTCAGCAGAAACAGTTCAGATGACAATAACAGAAATACAGCAACATTTGCATTAGAAGCCTTAAAAGAGAAGGTTCAAAAAAGCATAATGTGTACATTCTTGAAGAAAGCAGAACAAAGAGCAACATTTAAGCACCTAAAGGAGTTTTACACAGAATGGGTATTATACTATTAAGTAAGCTAAACGGGTCATGAAAAATGTAATTAAATATATTTTGCTAGAAAGCGTGGTAGTTGATTGGGACAGCTTTCCTAAAAAAAAGTCTTAGTGTCAAAAGCAGTAATAGATTTCATTGAAGAATGCATCAAATAACCACAAGGCAATCTGTATGAGGCAGCAGGCAAAAATAAGGACTAGTTAAGTCATATCTGCACAGCAGACAAAATTAAACTAGTATGTGGGCCAAGCAGTTCTGATCTGCAATGAAAAGTCAAAGTTTCTAAGTTTCCTTCTCATTGCTTTTGTTATTATTTGTTGTACACTTTCTACTTGTTAATATACAGGTGTCCTCTGCAAGCAAAACTTCTGTGAAACTTATTTCTATCAAATGTAATCATGTGGTGAAGACTTGTTAATGGCAGACTTTCAGTTCTATATAATATGGCAGGAATTCAATTCTGGCTGGTTCAATAATTCAGTGAATTTTTTTCTGGTCCGATAGACCATCATGGCCCTCATTTTTTCAACTGCATTAAATTGTCTGAAAAAACATACATAAATTATGATCCAGTGATATATAGAACTAGTATTTCATCTTTTAAGGAAAGTTTAATCACATTATAAATATCATCATACAACACTAAATTACTTTCAACTGAATATTGGTAGTCATAAGTTATTTTTTTACAAAGAAGAAAGTAATTCAGAGAGCTTTGCCTCCATGCCAATGATAAATAACCTGCTTTGTGACTGCAGTGGACCTCAAAGTAAGCATGTAAGATGGGGAACTGGGCAATTTCGTTCACCAAAATAACTCATTGCCGACAACATCCAGCAATAAGTTATATGGTAAGCTATATCATTTGAGTGGATATGTTAATATTAATTCTTATACCATTGAGCTGTCACTGGCTAAATATCATAACATTCTTATATATTTATGGATACTAGTTAAAATGCAGAAACAAAGTTACAATGAGTCAGCTGTAAAATGGCTGTCATTTATTCTGTAAAAAAAGAACAAGAAACTGCAAAATATACCTAAGTGTATTAGTTTAATTTAGTTAGATAAAATTTGATAACTGGTTAATTGACCTAGTCAAATGACCCTTTTCAGTCATGACCTGGACTCCAGAGGAGCAAAGTATATTAAGAGACTATAACAACAAAAATGTATATGAAAAGTTAATACACACAGAAAACAGGTAGCAAGAAACAACAGTATTCACAATATTTCAAGCAATGTGGAAATATGTACAATATTTGCAGTATTTCCAGGGTGGAGTTCTCTTAACAGACTGATGTATCTATGTAGTACTTGTAATTGTTCTAGTTACATTAAGTCTACAAGCCTACAGCAACGTATTCAATGCTGAGAAAGCAGTTACAGGCAGTTTCTTCTATTAGATTTATTTATTTATTTTAGTTTGTTTACTGGGATAGTACACTGATCATTACAGAGCATTTGCAGGCACAGCTCCAGTAGATGTCCTTCAGTTTAGCCTTAAAGCCATCCAATGTTACTTGATAACATTTTCTTTGCGTAGTTAAGTCTATGTTGCAGACCTGAGTTTAGTGAAGGTCCTTTCCCTGTGGTAGTGCAAAAACATGTTCCCATCAAAGTGATGACATCATCTTGATTTCCTTTTAATGAGTACGATGGTCCTCTTACTGTAAGTTTGATTTTAGGGGATAATGTCCTAGCACCCACCTTAAGTGGTTTGGTGTAGAGGCACCCAAAGTCACAGAAAAGGCCGGCAATCCAAGGAAGCTTCAACTGGTACTGCATCTGTTGTGTTGATTCAAGGGCATAGAGCTTCAGAAACCTGCTAGCAAACTGTTTCACAAACAGGTGCAATGCAGTAGCTCCAAAGAGCAGCCCACATAGTATCAGACAGCAAAGAAGATGTATAATCCTATAGGGAAACTGGACATTTGTAGAGAGTAAAAAGTTGAATACCCCCACAAAATGTGGACATTTGTAATGATCACACCACTATACTATCTTGTACCTCACGGCAATATAATGAAGGCCCTACAAAACAGCCTAAGACAATAGAAGGTCAATACTACAAGCACAGTTCTATGCAAATGAAAGCTAAGACAGTGATATGTGATAAGAAATGATGAGTGCATGGGCATGTGAAGGATAACAGTAAATCAGGCATACATGACACACCTCAAAGGTAGGGGAGCACATGCAGCAAAGTGATGCAAACAGTGAAGTCCAAGGAGTATCGCCTGTATTAGTATCTTCATAGGAGAAAAGAGTGCTTAGGCTACTGCAACTACATCACTGAAATGGAAATATACAGAAATGACATACCAGAACAATAGAGCAACAATATGGCTAGCAACAAACTACACAACATGGGGAATCCTCCTAATGCAAAGAAAGCAGTTCATTCCACTCACATCCTCTGCAGGGATATTAACCTTATGTAAAGCTAGGCATTCTCTAGCTCCAGCTAATGATTTTTCCTTAATATTCTACACTGAAGCAACTACTATGACCTGTCGCAGAAAGAGATGGCTTTATTTCAGCCATCTGAATGAAAAGCTCCCCTAGGAAGCCTACTGTTTCCAATTCAGTTGATAATCTATGAACAGTACACCTTGGGAAAGCTCTAAGGTCTGCAGAAGTTTCCTCTAGTTTGGTTAGGTAGGAAACATTCAAAATATGTAGAATACTGTCAGCTACTTCCCTGATATACTTGGACTTGCATCATCCACAAACAACAAGCATTAAATAATGTAGGACTAAATAAAAGCATATTTTGTTCATGAATGAAACATGCAGGTTTCTTGCTAAGTTACTGGAACAGGGTAGCTGTGTACATTTCAGATAAACTGCATAACACTCCACTCTCATTATTTAATAAATTACAAGTAAATATATTTTTGCAATCTTCTTCACAAGTAAATTTCTTGTCTTATAGTCAGATCACGTCTGTAAAGACTCTGTTGTGACTAACCCAGTTACTCAGTTATTAATGTTAATAAAATAAGCAAATAAATGTGACAACAAAACTAATTAGTTGATTATAACTTCCTTAGTCTTACATACAAAGCAGATACACAAAGATGTTGTAAAGAAATACTTTTAAGGCATCTCAAAAAACATTTAATTATATCCCTAAATATGAACAAGCACCTATTCATACCTTACACCTCTTAACTCTCCCTTCTTCACTTACTTCCTTACTTCAATCAGTTTCTCTTCCCTGACTCTGCTGCTAAATATGTCATAACCCTTTTCTCTCTCTCTTTTCATATTGTAATTTGCATTTGTATTGTATTAGCTTACCTTTAATTTCTCTATAAAATGGATAACATTTCTCTAAATATTAAGTCACTGCAATATATGTTTGTTCTATTCTTAACCAATATTTTCACATTATGTCTAATTTGGTATAATTATTTAAACTGCAGATGGTTTGTATTAATTTTGAAGATTGTCAAATTATTGTTCTTAAAATCCTTTTGTAATATTCTGGAGCTTTTCTCAAAGGCCTCCACTGAGGTATGAATAGGTATTTGTTCACATTTAGGGAAATCGTTTATTCTGGTGTTGAGCAAAAACAGAGCCAGGTTTTGGCTTGGATGTCTTTCAGACTAGTTTTGAAGGATGGGAGGGAGGGTTTTGATCTGATGGACAGAGATAAGGAGTTCCAGGCAATATTAACATGGTACGAGTACAGACAATGCCCAACAGATTTAATTGGTTTGTGGACATACAGGAGTTTTTGGTCATTGAATTGTAATGACCAACTAGGAACATAGTTGGTGTGCAAATTTTATTTAGTGCTACACAGGCAGCTGGATTCTGGATAATTTTATAGGTGTGTATGTTAGTTCATGGGGTAGTTCTAACCAATATAGGCTTTTTGGTGCTATACAGTGCTGGATTCTGAAAGGGGTATCTTCTGCAAATTTAGCAACTTTGTTATAGCATAGATCAAGTATTGATTTTTGTGATGTCTGAAGGTTAGTAGAGATGGGGGCACCATAAAGAAGCATGGGGAGGAGATAAGTAGTGGCAAGTGTAGTTTTAGTTATGCTGATGAGAAACTTTTTAACTCTATAAAACATCCCTAGTTTTTGATGAGTTTTCTTATGTAATTTTGTATATGCAGGCTGAATTTAAGATTATCATTCACTATCATCACTAATAATTTACTATGAAAAGTGACAATGATTGTATTATCAAGAGATTGGACTTTAAGTTTTGTTTTTTTCATGAGATATGGATTTGGGGTAAAAGCAGTAATTTGCTATTTTTTTACGGGTGAGCATGAGTTGCGTTACAAAGCCATGTTTCAGTTGCTGTCAAAGCTTCCTGAGTAATTCATTGGATGTGTGCCACGTTTTCAGATGTGAAAATTATTCTGAAGTCATCTGTTCACTGTATTAAGGATGCCCGTTTTATGTATGTGTGGAGAATGTTTCTGAGAATGTTAAAGAGGAGGGGACCAAGGATAGAGCCTTGTAGTACACCAGTGGTGACTGGGACGTATGGAGAGAGTGTAGAGTGCCATTTTACTGACTGATACTTATTGGACAGTTGGCTTTGAACCATAGAAGAGTGGACAGACGGAGACCTTATGACACCCGTGCCCTGGCCCAGCAATCAAGGAGCCTTAATCCACATCACTAACACCAGAGAGGGTGTTGCATATATGAAGAAAGGATAACAAATGCACACATAAAAGTACAATTTCCCTTAAGAGCATACAGAGATCACAGTCAGTCCAGGGCTGGTTGCTCCCTTGCTCTCCAGGTCCCTAATAAGACTCACCACTGGCACAGCTATAGGGTCCAGATCTCAGCCTAGCTGGGCAAGCTAAAACCTCCAGCACCCTCTCTGTCCAACCAGTGCTCCCTGTCCCTGCCCAAGTAGCTGACACACACACACTTTGAGATAAAAGTTTATACAACCACACAGACACTCCTGGGAAAGGCTGGCACAGGTTCTCCAGCTGTGCCCCTATTACCCAGACTATATGGTAGTACAGCCTGCCACCACCCAGCTAATATTTATCAGCTGCTCAAAGGTCCTTAAAAGGGTGTCCAATTATTACTGTGCAATATTATTATCCAGTTTGTAGTATAACTAAACAGTCAAGGCGTATTAGAGTGACTTGGTACAGTAATCACTAGAAACAAGCAATTTACTGTAGAGCTTAAATTATCTCTACACAAAACAGCCACAATTGAAAGGTTTTAAAATATTTAATAATAAATAATAAAAACACAAGACAATACTTCTTACTATACAGTGCTAGTCAAGAGTTCAGAGATCACAGATAAATACTTAAAATAATTCAGTAGTACAGTTCTGACATCACAGAAAAACACTTAGTCTAATCTTTCTAGTTTTTATCTATTTCTAAAATAAAACACAAGTCTAAGATAACTTACACATGAGCAAGACAGTGCTGTGAGTTGGATGGTCAAGACATAAATGTTTACTAACCTCTGGTTCTCCCTGTTTAAATTGAAATTGCAGCTCTCATTCACATTGCATCATTCTTCACATTTTTCTGGGGTTCCCAGGCTACACATTACATCATTCTTCACACTTCCCTGGGTTCCCAGGCTAACAGAAACTGCATTTACATTCTTAACATCTCTTTTTGTTATCTTGCAGCTGGTCAAGAAGCAGAGCAATAAAAATACATTTGCATGTTTAAATCTAGCAATTTAACTCTTGGTTAAAACAATAAAAAGAATGTCTTCATCTAGATGGGTTAGAGCCAACTTTAGATCAAAGGGTCACAACATGCTTACACTTGGTCAGTAGCACTGTTGTGACATTTTTTGCAGTTCCACATCTAACAGCAGTTTTTTTCCATTTAAGACAACAAGCCTGTGCCTTACATTAATATTTACAAATGATAGAATTATCTATAAAATTCTATCTGGCTAGGCTGGCAGCCTTGACATTCTCACCCCCCCCCCCAAGAGAACTTAAGCTAGTTTTTCAAGTGACCCTTGAGAAACGCTGCTTGAGAGGGTTAGGTCTATCTGAGTGTACCTCACCCCATTCCCTGTCTTGAGAGCCCATCTGCATTGGCATTGCTAACCCCACTGTGGTGCTGCACTGACATATCAAATGCTTGCAACCCCAGGCTCCATCTTAGCAACTTGGCATTTTGCTGGCTGGCTCTGTTTAACCATATTAGGGGGTTGTGATCTGTCATAACAGTGAGTTTCCTTCCATACAGATAAGGCTGAAGTTTCTGCAGTGCCCACACTATGGCTAGACATTCCTTTTCTACAGCTGCATAGCATTCCTCCCTGGGTTGGAGCCTACAACTGAGATAAACCACTGGGTCCTCTTCTCCCTCTGAAGAAATCTGGCTAAGTACAGCCCCCACCCCCATGGTTAGAAGCATCCACCTGCACAACAAATGATTTGCTGTAATCAGGACTGGCTAACACAGGGGGTCCTCCCAAAGCTTCTTTAAGCTTCTGGAATGCCTACTCACATGCTGGGGTCCACACTACCTTATCTGGCCTGTTCTTCCTTGTCATGTCTGTGAGGGGAGCAGTCATGGTACTATAACTGGGGACAAATTTTCTGTAGTACCCTGCTGTCCCTAAAAATGCCCTCACCTACTTTTTAGTAACAGGTTCAGGCCATGCCTGAATGGCTTCCACTTTGGCAGGTTCTGGCCTTATCTTACCACTCCCCACTCTACATCCTAGGTAGGAGACCTCTGCCATACCCACCTGACATTTGCTCTGCTTAATGGTCAACCCTGCCGTCTGTAGTCTGCCCAGCACCTCCCTGACATGCTGAAGGTGCTTTGGTCAGGAATGGCTGTATATAGCAACATCATCTAGGTAAGCAAGGGCAAACCCTCCTGCTCCTGCTAGGATATGATCTACCAGCCTTTGGAAAGTCACTGGGGCATTCCTCATCCCAAAAGGCATCTTTGTGAACTCATACAAGCCAAAAGGAGTCACAAATGCTGACTTCTCTCTAGCACTGGGAGTCAAGGGCACCTGCCAGTAACCTTTGATAAGATCAGTGGTTGTAAGATACTTAGCCCCACCCAGCTGCTCTAAGGCCTCATCTGTCCTAGGCATGGGGTAGGCATCTGACTCTGTGTGACTATTTAATTTCCTGTAGTCCACACAGAACCTGGTGCTGCCATCCTTCTTTGGCACCAGCACCACTGGGGAGGCCCAGCAACTGTTGGACTCTTGAATCACCCCTAGTTCCAACATCTACTGCACCTCCTCCCTCAGAGTCTGTTTGACTCTCTCAGGCACTCTAGAAGGGGCCTGCCTAATAGTCCTTTGGGATCCTGTGTCCACCTGGTGCTGCCCCAGGTGGGTGCACCCTGGTTTCCTAGTGAACATGTCCCCAAATTCCTGCAACACTGCTCAAATTTCTCGAACCTGTGTAGGAGAATGTCTTCAGCTAGATGGGCTGGAGCCAACTTTAGATCAAAGGGTCACAACATGCTTTTACTTGGTCAGTAGAGAGCACTGTTGTGACATTTTTTGCAGTTCCACATCTAACAGCAGTTGTTTCCATTTAAGACAACAAGCCTGTACCTTACATTAATATTTACAAATGATAGAATTATCTATAAAATTCTATCTGGCTAGGCTAGCAGCCTTCACAGACCTAATGAGGACATTTGAAGTAGAAGTTTTTGTTGACCAACTGTGTTGAAGGCATTAGACAAATCTAGAAATAAGGAGGAGACTAGTTTGTCATTATCTCTAGCTTTACTGACAGCGTGTATATAGGTTAGAAGTGAAGTTAGTACTATGGAGAAAAGAAGCCACGTTGTGTGAGGGATATGAGTTCTTACTGTGGGAGATAGTTTAGCAATTATTTTTGAATACAGTTTTCAAGTATTTTGGAGGGGGTGGATAAAACTGATATATTCTGTTGAATTTCCTCCTTTGTACACAGGGATAATGTGTGGCTTTTTATTATTATTATTATTATTATTTGTGTCTTTTGTTAACCGAGTTAGTCAAACTGGGCTGGTGACCCATTTTCAGTGGAGACCCGAGGAGAAAAGCTCCACACAAATGATAAAATATCAATAACAAAGTTACATCACAAGTAATAAGAATATGAATACATAGCTACATACATTCATGCCATAGTGGGAATTAACAAAGTATAAAATTCAGCAAAATGTACAGCTGAAAAAATTATAGAGGTCGAAACATGATATAAAATATGGATTTACAATAGGGCATAAAGAATAAAATAGATTATCAGAAAAAAATAAGCTCCAAAACATCTTTATTGACTAAACCAAATTGGTAGAGGGGAAGAAAAAGTATTTAATAGAAGGGTTAAAATAGAGGGGTGGGGAGGGATATTTAGGAGAGTCAAGAGAGTGAAAGAAGATTGTTATGAGAAGGTGGGGGTGGGAAAATATGGTAGCTATTAGAAAAGAAGAGATTTAAGTATCGTATTGCACAGCGGCATTGCTAAGGTGCTATAGTATGAGTTATTATAATGTTATATTAAAATAAGGAGAGGAGAATTGTTATATTCTGATGATTGGAGGAGTAAATGTTAGGTAGAGTGGTGACAGGTGCAAGAGGGTGAGTTAGCAAGATAGTCTTTCAATTCTCTTTTGAAGTGGATCGAAGATTGGATAGAACATAATATCAGTTGGGAGTTTTTTCTAAGTTTGAGATATGGAGCATTTATAAAGTAATCTGCCTATTGTTTTTAAGGCCTGTAGGTGTTAAGTAGCAGTTGGTCAGTGCTATGGAGGAATCGTGAGGGTTTGTATAGGGATAGGAGGGTGGACATTAGGGACAGTCTGCAGGTTTATCGAGTAGAAAATATGCTGTCTGTAGCTGAGAAAGTTGGAGTAGTTGAGGGAATTCAAGCCACTGCAGTTGTTTAAGGGCAAGGCAGTGATGGGATTTTTAAGGGAAGTTGCATGCAAATCTGGCTACTTGGTTGTAAGTTTGTTCAAATTTGGTTAAAAGATTTGCTTGCAGGTGAGCAAATATAGGGTAAGCACAGAGTAAGCATGGGAGGAGGTAGGCTTGTGTCTGTATAGTAAACTGAGTTTTTGATTGGTCTTTTGATGGATTGTTGGATGTGGAAATCAAATTTTAGTTGATTGTCAATTGTGATTCCTAGAAGTTTGGTATGGGTGTAGGCATGAATGATTAAGTTGTCTAGGGAAGAGAGACTGAAGGAAGTTTTAAGGCTGGATGTCGATTTTGGAAGGAAAAGATGAAATTGGGTTAAGGATGAGATGGTTATTGATTAACCAGTGCTCAATGGTGGTGAAAGAAGTCTGTGTGAGGGAGTGAAAGTCAGTAGGGTTGTTGGAGAGGGTGATAAACATAGAATTGTTGGTGTATTGGGTCAGCGCTGAAGTGCAGTGGGCAGAGCATAGATTGTTAATAAAAATATTGAAGAGAAGGGCACCTAGAATGGATCCTTGGGGAACGCCTAGTTGGATAGGTAAGAAAGGTGAGCAAGAGGTAGAGTAGTGGATGTGCAGAGATTGAATTCAGTTAGTTTAGTAAGAAGCTTAGGGTGGGAGACAGTGTTTAATGCTTTGGAGAGGTCAAGGAATAGGCATACCAGTTTATTATCTTTTTACAGAGAGAGAGAATGTGAGGTAGCTGGATTGACCTATTTATAAAGATTGAGAAAGGGTAGACAATGCTATTGGTTGCTATTTTAAGAAATTCACTTGGAAGGTCATCAGCTGAAGTAGAGCATGGTTTGAGTTTGATTAAGAGTGGTTTTATATAGGATGTGGGCACAGGTTTGAAGGTGAAAGTGGATGTGATGATATGTGACTGCTGGGCAGGGATAGAATTAGATGTTGGCGAATCCTTGTAAGGGATCCTGTACTACCTATGAAACACTACCATGTGTCCATGGTGGTGAGAAAATCCTCCTTGTGGCTCAGCTTATAAGTAAGGGCATGGCATCCAGATCTAAGGATGTCATAGTGCCACTGTACGCAGCCCTCATCAGACAAATAATCAAATACAATGCACCCTTTGGCATGTACCTCACCAGGTACCTGCAACAGCTGGAGCATCCTCAGAGGTTTCTCACAAAAAAAAATATAGGGTATAACCAACAATGCATATGGGGACCAAATAAAATTCCTATCACTACACAAGGGGTTTCCTGCTCCAAAGCTCTAAACCTGATCTCTGACATGGGGTCCCACCTGTGTCCCTGCTGGACATGGAAAACAGATGTTGACTTTGTGGGAACATGGGGAAAATTCTTGGCTAGGCTTATAAGGGCCTCCGGGCCAATAGCCTAGTATTGTCCTGTGAACCTATGAAAAGATCATGCTGGAGTGTCCCAGTGATTGCTCCTCCACTGGAATAGGCTTCCTATTCCCGTGAAGCAAGGCCATTCCCTGACCATCTTCAAGTTCAATTTGGACTAATAGATAGGTAATCACAAATTCACTCCTGGGGTGGCACCCATGTCCCTTATGGACAGGAGCACTCTGTAAAAATTGTCAAAACTCCATGTGCTGACCCTTGTTATCTTTACCCTAGGGACATAAAATGGGGTAAAACTGGCTAGGTTTGTAAGGGCTCTTGGCCATTAGCCTAGTAATCTCTTATGAACCTATGAAACAAGAGTTGAATTGTATTGTGGTTTTGAGAGATGAGTTTTTGGGACAGGGGCTAGGTTAGAATTTATGGCCAGGATTCAAGAGTTCTTTAATGGCTGCCTAGAATTGTTTACTATTATTTGAAAGTTATTATAGTATATTTTTTGTCTTCATTAATTTGCTTTTAAGTATGACTGCAAAGCAGGGGCGGCTCATGCTATAGGACTGTGGGACTGCAGCCCTTCCACCTGTAAAATGGGTCCCCCACCTGTGCATAAAGTTCCTCCACCATCCCATAGAACATATAAAAATAAAACATAAATCTCGAACTCTGCACATGCGTGCTTAGTTCCTGGCTGCTGTGTTAGGCAGACCAGAACTCCAAGCACGCATGCTCAGGCATTCCTGAGCTCCAGACTGCTCAGTTAGGAAGTCCGAATAGGGAAGGGAGTTAACTCTACCCTTCCAACCCAGAGATCTGTGTGGTGGCGACTGCACAAACCGGCAGATCACTGGACTGCATCACCCGCAGGCTGGACCAATTGCAAGAGGCTCCAGCCTCCTCACATCTCACGGGACACTGAGACCACATGCATGGGCTAGTACAGGATTGCATTCGTGGATTGGGCCAGTATAGAGAACAGGATTGCATTCATGGATCGGAGAAAACAGCTGCAGAGTACATCGCCATATGGAGGACTGATAACAGGATCACATTTGCAGAGTACATGGCCGGAGGACCAATAACACCGTCAGGTAGGTGTGTGCATTCTGGATGGATTGCATTTGCAGTGTGTGTGTGTGTGTGTGTGTGTGTGTGTGTGTGTGTGTGTGTGTGTGTGTGTGTGTGTGTGTGTGTGTGTGTGTGTGTGTGTGTGTGTGTGTGTGTGTGTGTGTGTGAAATGCCCCAGTTGCTTCATGGTGGTGGTTAGAGAATAAGGCTTGTACCTTGGGCCCAAGTGACAAGAGCCTGAATTCCCTACCCACCACCATTTCTAAAGCATTTGCAGATTTTTGCCTCATATTTGTTCTGTTCTTCTTAAAATCTGTGGTTTCTGTATTTTTGTTACTTAAAACAGACAGTAGTGCAGTGGTGCAGTGGTAGCACTGTTGCCTGACAACTATGGGTTGTCTGGTTTTATTCTTGGCTGGGGTGGAGTCTGCATGTCCTCCCTGTGTTTGTTTGGGTTTGCTCTGGTGTCCTCAGTGGATATTTGCCCTATTTTTTGGACTGTATTCCCCCATTATTGGCTTTGTCCAGGTTTTTTGTGCCAAGGTTGAGAGCTATGGTGATAACTGAACTCACTGAATATGTTTGGGGGCTGTATTTCCCCATTATTGGCTTTGTTCAGGTGTTTTGTGCTAAGATGTTGACAGCTATGGTGAGAACTGAATTCACTAAATGGTAGCCATTTAAGTTTCAGTCTTCCTTTCTTTCATAGAAATAGATGATTTGGCATAGTGGTATGTTGCTCTGGCTGTTTTGTACAGGGACCTGGGTTCAATACTTGGCAGTGAAATGTATGGTGGTACCACAGCATTTTATTCTAGCAACTTTCCAACATTGTCCAAGCAATGTTCAAAATGTGTCCCTGTTTTTTGGGCTTTTGTCCCCCCCCCCCCAATAATTTTTGGCTTTGCCCAGATTTCTTGTGCTGCAAAGTTCAGAGATGCAGCTGAGTGTTGAGTACATTTTACAAGGAGCTGAGAGCTGCAGGGGAAGAAAAGTTTAGTGCTGCTTATGCCAAGTCTGCTTGTATTGTAAATAGCACAACAGGTAGTTTACTTGCCTTTTGATGTAGAAGGCTGTGGGTTCTACTCCCACAGTAGGTAGATCCATTGCTGATACTGTACTCTGTTATAAAGGGGATGGATACTGCAGTCCTCTTTGGCGAAGATACCTAGTAACTATGAACATGTTATCAGTTTGCCATCCATTCCCTATTGCGATATTACTAGCATTATAACTTGTTTAATGCAACATAAGCAATTTATTCCTCAAGGGCAACAGGCACTTTATTAGTAGATGAAACAATGACATATACAGTTGTTTGCTAGCAGTAACCTCTTCATTAGTTAACAGATTTCTTTAATGTGGAATTATTTAGATGGCTTTTACTTCTTCAGAGATCGTGCATATTTACTGACACTGGTGGACTGCAGAAGTTTGAGTAGACTTTTATGATGGAAATGTTCCGAATTGGGCAGTTCAACTGTACTGTATTCTACAAGGAATATAATATTAATACAGTCAGGAAGGTGTATCAAAGAGCATGTATGTGTTTCGTGTTCAAGGGGCCTATGATTTGAAAACAGCCCAGAGTTAATCTTTATCTGGCACTGGCAAAATGTATTTTCTTTGAATGTGGGTTTCAGTGCTGTTTCAATGAATGTGAGTTTCAAGGGCAGAGAAGTTTTAATGCTAAGTCTATTTTCATTGTTAGATTGCATTGCTTTGTTTAGCAGATATCTATTAGGGTTTATGCTGTAAAATATAAAATAAAACTTTCAAATGAAATCCATATCATCGCAGAAGTAAAGCAGTATGCACATTACAGTGTTTATGGCAAATGGGGCAAAATAATCAAAGAAAGGGACATTGGAATGGCTACAGGGGGGACACTTCATTCGACCATGATTATGTGAGGGGGGGCAGCAAACTCGGACAGCCCCAGTTGAACTATACCTCTCAACTGTCCAGAATTTTGTAGAATGAATAGATTTCTGCTTCTTATTTTTGGTTTGTTCCTCACAAAATGTGTGTGTTTTTTGCCAAATCATTTAGGAATGAAGTCACTAAATAATGACAGACATTGAGATTCAGACTTCATAACCTTCAGAGAAATGCATGCAAAGCTAAATCTGTTATTCTATCAACTGTCTTAGGTTTATACAAGAGCAGTTTTTAGTACTGTTTGCATGTTTCCCCAATATATTTCGTCTTGTCCATATTTCCTGCATTAAGATATTGAGAGATACGTGCAAATAAATCGCTTAATAGAATTAGGAATATCCAAACCTCTCAACTGTCCCCAATTTTGGCTCAAAATGTTGCTCTCCCCCTAATAGTCCTTCTGCATAATGGCAATTTTGGAAGAAAACGTGGAGGGTTTAGAATTATAAATAACAGTAATGATCAGAGTTATAGATTACGTTTATTTCAGAAATGCACGTAGATGATCTTATTTTGTCAGCTGCTCAAGTTAACAGTAGTAATTTTAAAAAGGTGTCCCTTCTTTGACAGGGTCCCAGCTGTATTGTGTGGCAATTTTATATTTTTGCATAACATTTTTGGTCTGTTTTTCATCGAATTGTTGTTTTCTGGCAAATTAGTAGCAAATCATTAAAGACTGAAGTTAGAAAATAATGGCAGACATTTGAGTTTCAGATTTCACACCTTCAAAAATTCATACTAATGCAAGATGTACTACTATTCTGTTATCTTTCTAAGTTTATAAGAGCAATATTTAAACATTGTCTTTATTTTTGTGCCTGTGTCCCACTTCTATGTATGGCTTTGTCTAGATTTCTTGCTCTGAGGTTGAGAGATATGAGTGTCAGAGCCATCACTGTCAGCCAGAGACATTTCAAACTGTGACCTACTTGTTGCACCCCACTCCCCATTGTAGTGGCTCTGGCTGTGTCCAACCAAGGCAAGGAGCAGTTATGCAGTGTAAGTGTGCAGAGTATTCCCCCATCCAAGGTAGACCACAAGTAAGACCGTGGTTTTTCATCTGTCCTTGATTTTGCAGAATGTTCTGGTTTTCTGTCATATTTTTATACTATTGATTTATGCTTCTTATTATTCAGAAAATGCATGCTGTTCAGTGCACTTTTGCTCTGTATTAAAGTAGCAATTCTTTAATGACCATCAGGTAAGCTTGTCTGAGATTGTAAGATGCAAGTAAGCTTTAATAAGCATACCGTTAAAGAATTACCAACATTGAAAGCCTTTTCATTGTTGCCATGCAGAGAAAATTTACATAACTAGATAACGTATAAGCCTTAGGTATTGAAATGCATATGACAATATTTGAAATAAAGGACAGGATTACAGTATTTTCTGAAGATCATTACATTTGTTGGAGACTTGCAGTTATCTTTGCAGGCTTTACCCGTAAACTAAACAGAATGCCAATCTATCATGTGTGGTCCATAACTTGTGCAATAATCCTTTAAGCAATTTATCTTGAGCTTGTTTCTTGTTCGCTGTTCATTTTTTACTTTGATCATGTTTTCCCCATGAAACAAGTAGATAGTTGTTGACAGGCAGCAGGTCTTTTTTGGATAAGAAACATTTTTACAAATGGGGGTATCACAAGAGATTGCTACTTTCAGCATGTCACTTGGTAATTTTATAAAGCTGAATATAAATTATAATTAGAACTGCAGTGCAAGAAGAAGTGGTTTGAGCTGAGTGCTGCTTGTTTTATTTTATACTTGATTTTGACTGGCATTCCAGTAATGTATTTAAAAAGCAATTTATTTTTTCATGCCTCACAACATTTGTGTTTCCATCTAGATATTAAGTAAATTGTCATGTAGCCAATGCACTGAAATATTTTTTCTTCTACACTTCATTTTGTCTTGATTGGACTCTCATAATGACAGTTTGGCACCCAGGGCAGTGTATTTCATTAAAGTTCCAGTTGTTGTGGTTTTGAACATAGCTCCACCCCTTTCTAGTTAGTCACACCCCTTTCCATTGGCCCCACCCATTCTGCTGTCTCCTGCAGCCCCCCTTTAATTTGAAGTCACCAGCTGCCACTGCTGCAAAGCATTCTGAAGTTTAAGATACTGTGGGGTTTTATATTTTTGCCATTCTTTACACACTTTTTCTCTGTCCAGAGTTAGCATTCTACTCTTTTTGGATAGCCAAATTGCATTATTTGTTTTTAGTCTCTTCCTTCATGGAGGTGCAAGGCTGTTTAAGATATTCAGGAAAGTTTTATTAAATTTACTTACAGCATCATCTAAGGGGAGGATTTTTAGGAAGTTCCAGTTTACAGATGATAGGTTAGTAATGAACCTTTCTGTGCTAAACTTGAAAAGGCCGAATATTGTTTTATAAACATGTTGCTTAAGTGGATGTGTCAGATGTCTAGTTGTACAGCTTGGGAGATGATCACTGAGGCAATCAGACACTGTACCTGAGCTGGTGTATTTGCTAGGGTCTGATAGCAGAATCCAGTCTAATGAAGAATTCGATATCTTGCTATAATGCATGGGGATGATAATTAGTTCTGTGAAACTAAATAAGTTCAGGCTAGATGGAGGGGAAGTTAGAGTTTGTGTCTAACCAAATGACATTCACATCACCTAGTAGTATCTTTTCTTGTGGAATAGTTATGGATATCCAGTGTAGGATATTGTCCAGTATAGCTGTATTGTCGGACGGAGGGATGTAAAGAACAGTAATACTTAGTTGTTTATAACTGCTTCATTTCAGGAAAGCAATAAAAAGCTTTGCTGAACTGAATTTTTGTATTGGTTAATTGTCAGGGGAAATGTGGCAGTTGTTGGGAAATATTAAAGCAATACCACCAACTTTTCTCTTTATTGCAGAGATATAATTTCAGAGTCATTTATGCTGGGTTTAAGCCAAGTTTCAGTTACGGAAAGAATATCAGGCTTCTGTTGGGTAATCCAGGCGTGTAGTTCAGCAAATTTATTTCTTATGCTTCTAACATTTATCGTAGCAAAAGTTAGATTAATGGTGTTTGGGTTGACCATTGTAGAATTAGAGTAGTGTATGGAACAGAATTGTCTTGAGGTTCATAGTGATAGGTAGAGTCAGGTTTAGGGTAAATGTCTCCCCCAGAAGAATTTTAGTATTTTGGGGAATTAGTGATACTGTTTTTTTGGAGAGTATTTTTCCAATTAACTTTGTTTTGGTTTGAGTTGAAGTGGAGATAATCAGTCCATAATTGGAGTAAAGGTGAGGGGTGTTATTAAATAGGTTTGGTGTAACGTGTGGAGCGTGTAGGGAGGAATATGAATAGGTGGTTGGGACAGAGTTGGAGATATGTTGTGAGTTATTATTGAGTCATAACAGGATGAAAGATGACCCCATACCAGGAGAAGAACAGAGGATAATCAGAGTGGTAGCGTGATTAAGTAAAGGGATCTGTATGTTATAGTTGACAGGTAGTGGGGAAATAGGGATAAAGAAGGAAAAATAAGTTGCAGGGTAGAAGAATAGTGGTGGTGGAATCTGAAAGCTGATAGAGTATAGGAAGGAATAAGTATTTTCTATGAAGGAAGACAGGATGTCCAAGTATCTTCTCTGGAATGTAAGGAATATGGGGTTTAAAAGGCTAGGGTATGAGAATGCAGGTAAAATATGAAGAAGTGAAGGTTTATTTGCTAAAAGTACAAGATACAATGTAAAGTAGGAACTGTTATGGAGGATGTGACTATGAATATATACAGTGCAAAGCAGTATGGGATGGAGACAGGTAACTGAAAATGGTGTTAAAAGATTAAATGGAAGCTGAGAATTAGGTAAAAAGAAACAGGAGTGTTTTTATGATAGCAGTAAGGTTATTTAGGAAGGTTAGAAAATAGGTGTCACAAATATAATATGTATGCAGGAAGTACAGTAAAAGAATAAGTGGGAGTGAGTGTGAATTGGTGATAGGATGGGGGAGCTGAGCATACCAAGGCTGAGCACAGGAGGCTTTTTACCTCAGGCCAAACAGAAAGTAATCATGTTATAGCAAATACAAAGCAATTAGCAGAGAGGTACAAAGCAGAACAGGTTTTCTTTCATTTCCTGAATGCAGAAACCTGTCATCCAAAAAGACTAAGTAACTGGCATATACAATGTAATCCACTGGTCAAGAGAAAAGACAGTGGTCCATAGAGTGCAAGGACAACTCTGTTGGAGGGGGATATTAAAAACTAATTTCCAGCACAGGTAGACACATATTTGACTAGATGAAGTTAATACACAGCAAGGTTCTTCAAGTAAATATTGCTTACTTTCTACAAAGGTAAAATTCTTAGTGAAAATTTTTGAAGTTGGCCCTTGTGCAGAGCTTCTACAGTACTGGGGTCAGATATATCATATAGTGACCCCAAGGTCTGAAAGGAAGGAAAAGAGAAAAGCTCTGCTAGATGGTCATATAAAAAAATTCATTTCCAGCACATGTAGGCACATATTTGACTAGATGAAGTTAATACACAGAAAGGCTTGTCAAGTAAAATTTGCTTACTTTGTACAAAGTTAAATTCTCAGTGAAAATGATTTGAAGTTGGCCCTTGAGCAGAGCTTCTGCAGTATTGCGGTTAGATGTAGTGACCCCAGGGTCTGAAAGGAAAGAAAAAAGAAAATCTCTACTAGACTGTCATATTATATTGAGGCAATAAATTTAATTCTTATTATAAAAAGAGATGAAGGAAGGGCAGCAGTGAGTCAAAGCAAGAACATATGAGTAAAGTATAAGGACAGAGAAATGGTAAAAAAGTTTATGGATGTAAGCTGAAAGGAGGTTAGCAGGAGGTATAATGAAAGACAACCACATTAATACAATGTATAGGTAGTGCTGTATAGAACAAGTTATCATAACATAGCACTACACTGACAAGCACAATATAAAACCATCACTTAGTAACATTCATGGGATTAACAAGTATATCAAAACACTAGAAAATGACATTAAGTACTTGTTAAAGGGCACATGCTCCACATATATAAAATTTGTAGGATTTAAATGACATTGCTACAAATACAGCACATTATCAAAGTCTATTCATTCTTC